>NC_053023.1:413063933-413363933 GCF_003073215.2 Triticum urartu
AAAAAACCCCTCTTTTATGTCAGGTTGCAATAAGTATTTGTTCTTTGTGTGCAGGAGCTGTTTACATGGTGTTGTGTGGTTCTCCTACTGGTTCGATAACCTTGGTCACGTCACTGAGGGAAATACATACCATAGTTGTGCTGCATCATCCCTTCCTCTTTGGGGAAATACCGACACAGTTCAAGCCGCATCAGGATTGTGTTTCAGGAAAGTATCTTGCGGGAATTATCTGTGCTCCAATGATGATGTAAGTACCTATTGTATATCACTATATTTTTACATCAGCATGTATTTTGTTAATTGGCGTAAATCCAACCTTTATCTGATATAAATTTACTTGTAGAAAAATGTATAATTAAAAGCGACAATGTTGATTTTTGTAAGGAAAACTGCTTGGTAGTTTTGCATACAAAGTTGCATGAGTGTAGTATCTCATATCATGAACATTACTATATTGTAGTGATGTTCTGGTTGCCCAATCATTCATTGTGTCAGTGTTGCTTTCCTATTACCTTACCTGGCTCATGATAGTTGTGTCATATTGTGTTAACCTGGTGTAGACTGGTTGCCCAAACGTTTGTTCTGTCAATGTTGCTTTCCTATTTATCTGACCTGGCCAATGTTAGCAATGATAGTGTGTTAATTTGGTGCGGGCTGCTGAAGATAAGAAGGCAAACTCTGAAAACAGCAAGGCAACCCCATTGCTTCTTTCTAATAAATCTAGGCCAGGTAATATGGCAATAACTCTCGATTAACCTGTTCGGTTCCCCTCCCAATTTATGTTATGATGCAGTGGTTGAGACACTCTCCACTATCAATAATACAAGCCTGCCAAAATCGCCAACTGAATCTGTTGAGTTTCCTCTGTCTCGAATCCAACGGAAAAAATGTATGTTTGTGAACCAATTACTGGCTGAAGCAATGATGGAAATTATGGAGGAATTAGAGGTGCACATTCTTGCGCAACAACAACTGATCAATGTTTTCAGAGACAGTGTAGTAAAGAAGGAAGAACTTGCTCAGTTGCTTATGGGCGTCATCCACGCTAAGGTTGCAGATTGTGAGGTTGTAGACCGTTAAGTTCTGTTCATTTATTTGCCCTCGCATCAATCTTTGATTGCCCAGCGGATGTAATTTCCTGTAATATATGCTGGATGTGCAACATTTTTCCTTGTATGTCATACATTTGCTTAGCGCGCCTCGCATTCCAACTAACTGGTCGCTAGGAAGCCAAAAAAGCAGTGAAATTATTAGTTAGCACGAACAATCGTGGGCACTATATGAAGGATAGCGACCCACTATCCTTAATAGGCTTCCCTAATGGGCTCGCATGGGCCAAAATTCTCATAGACCTTTGATTGATCGGTTATGGTCATGTCCATAATTGCTCGTCGTAATGGGCTCAAATTATAGCTGGGCCGGAATCGATGTTATCTAATTGGGCCTACAGACATGTTCGAACTTTAGAGGGCCCATTAAGTTGATGGGTTGCAACCAGGCCGAAAGCTCTATTGGGTCGCTATAATTGAAACTAGCCAACAGTTAATGCTTGGCCCTGTTACCTCAAGGGTCGTTAACAGGCTAACATTGAAGCAGGCAATAAGTGGGCCCATCTGATTTCACGGGCCATTAATAAATCGATACTAAGGTCGGGCTATATAAGGCCCAACTGTACTGTCGGCTGATAACCTACAAGTACAGGGGATCGCAACAGTTTTCAAGGGTAGAGTATTCAACCCAAATTTATTGATTCGACACAAGGGGAGCCAAAGAATATTTGCAAGTATTAGCAACTGAGTTGTCAATTCAACCACACCTAGAGATTAATTATCTGCAGCAAAGTGATCAGTAGCAAAGTAATATGATAGTTTTGATAGTAGTGGCAACAGCACTAGTAACAGTAACAGTGATAGCGATGATTTTGTAGCAAGTGTAACAGTAACAATAGCAGTAGTAAATTAGCAAGAACAATATGAGAGAAATTCGTAGGCATTGGATTGATGAATTCGTTGGATGATATTCATCATATAACAGTCATAACCTAGGGCGCGCCTGGAGGGGGGCGCCCTGGTGGGTTGTGACCACCTAGGTGCCCCCCTCCGGTGATTCTTGGATCCAGAAATTCTCTTTTATTGTATAAAAAATCCTTGCAAAGTTTCGTTCCAATCCGAGAACTTCTATTTCTGCACAAAAACAACACCATGGTAGTTCTGCTGAAAATAGCATCAGTCCGGATTAGTTTCATTCAAATCATGCAAATTAGAGTCCAAAACAAGAGGGAAAACGTTAGGAAAAGTAGATGCGACAGAGACGTATCAACTCCCCCAAGCTTAAACATTTGCTTGTCCTCAAGCAATTCAGTTGATAAACTGAATGTGGAAAAGAAAAACTTTTACGAACTCTTTTGCTCTTGTTTACATAAATAAGCTTAAGTAGCACCTAGGTTTTCCGGGAAGAATATAACTAACCATGTCGACAACTGGCGAGCAATAATAAGATATCTCAAATAACAACACTTTGTCAAAATAACCATGATATAATATGACAATAGTGGTAACTCGCTATCCCTTTCTGAGACCACAAAACATAAATGCAGAGCACCTCCAAAGTTCAAGCAACGACTAAACATTGTAATTCATGGTAGAAAATATCCAGTCATGATGCACCAAACATTAGCTACACACAATGCATGAGGGTGACAATAGTTCTATCAGGTTATGGCGCTTATTTGAGAAGGTGATGACACAACATAAAAGTAAATAGATAGTCCCTTCGCAGAGGGAAGCAGTGATTTGTAGAGGTGCCAGAGCTCAAGTTTTTAAAACAGAGGTAAATGAAATTTTGAGAAATGCACCCTTCTTATTTACTTCACGGCCATTAGTTATCGGTATCTTCCATGCTAAACACATTAGTGGCGGTTCCCAAGCGATAAAAGTAAAGGTTTAGTCCTCCTCCACTAACAATCACACTCCATGGTTGGTCTGAAACAATGGGTGCCGTCCATACCAACAACAGTCTTGGGGGAGTTTTGTTTAATTATTTGCAATTTGAGTTTGGGACTGGGAATCCCTATTACCACCCCTCTTGTGGAAGCACGAGTGAATAAATACTCATCATGAGAATAACCTGCTTAGCATGGAAGATACTGACTACCTCTTGTCGCTCTATGAACAATCCAGACACACAAAAAGGATATTTATTTGAAGTTTTTAGAGGTGGCACATGCAGATTTACTTAAGATGGAAGGGTAATACCGCATATAGGTAGGTATGGTGGACTCATCTGGGATAACTTGGGTTTCAGGATTTTTGATGCAAACACAGTATTCCCGCTTAGTACAGGCGAAGGCTAGCAAATAGGTTGAGAAGCGGCCAACTAGAGAGCGAAAACGGTCAGGAACATGCATTATGCATAAGTAACATCGGATACTAGCATGAGTAGGATATGAACACCATGAACATAAATATCATAGAGGCTATGTTGGTTTCGATTCAACTACATGCATGAACATATGCCAAGTCAAGCCACTCGAACATTCAGAGGAGGATACCATATGATCATACTACAGCACAATCATTTTAACGCAATGTTGACATCCAAGATAAATCATTATCCACTCCCAGCTACTTAAACATGGCATGAGAAACTATAATCTCTAATTGTCATTGCAAACATGTTTGATCATAATAGGTTGAATCAAGGATACTAGGTTAAACATATTTACAAAAAAAGAACAAGTTGAGTTCATACCTGT
Organism: Triticum urartu; assembly: GCF_003073215.2. NCBI lineage: Eukaryota > Viridiplantae > Streptophyta > Magnoliopsida > Poales > Poaceae > Triticum > Triticum urartu. The sequence goes on from NC_053023.1 coordinate 413,067,688, forward strand.
TTCTCCCTGCCATAGCGAGTTCATCAAATATCGTCATTATTGCCTTTCACTTGCATGACCAAATGATATAAAAAATGATAATAGTGCAAGAATGTTGTGGACTAAGGTGGAATCTGCAAATATTTTATTCAAAAGGAGAATACAAAGTAATATGGGATCTTTGTTAGACCAACAATAATGCATAGAAGAGCCACTCAACATTTTCATCGTGGTCTTCTTCCTCTGTATGAATCAATAAACGGAAAAGAAATTCAGAGAAACACACTGAAATATTTTTGGAGTTTTTGGTTTTTCTGGAAGAAACAAATTAAAGAAAGAAAAACAAAAGAGAGAAAAACTATTTACACGGGAAAGCTCCCAACAATCAAAAGAAGAAAAAAGAAATCTTTTGGGGTTTTCTTTTTAATACTACAACTAATTAAACTAGGAAGAAAAACCGAAAAGAAGCAGGAAATATTTTTTCGATTTTCTCAAAGTTTTTCAAACACACAAGAAGAAAGCGAGGAAATAAATCTAGCATGGATAATAAAATGAAAAAGTGTGTACACCGACAAGTGGAATGAAAATGTGTGAACATGAACGTAATGTCGGTGGAAATACGTACTCCCCAAAACTTAGGATTTTGGCCTAACTTGGTAATCACCGTCAGTAGCATACATATTGGTCGGAGTGGTATCTCACAAAGGCTCTGGGTGCAGATGCCTCAGCCTGTCGTGCAGCCACAACTGTTGCGTTATGTTCTCGGGCCTCGCTCTCAAGAACATAATATCTTCCCTTATTGTGAGCATCAAAGAGAGCAGGTGCAGGCAAAAATGTGTCCACAACGGACCTTTTATTAAAAACAGGTTATAAGTAAAATCATGGGGTTCACCACTAAGGATCTTATGATGTTTCGTAGCATCAAAGTCCAAGTACTACGTGGTAATGATGGGGACATAAGGCCAAGGTGAAACACCCACCTCTCTTGCTAAGCGTGTGGTATAAATTACACCATAAAAATATCCACCACCAGCGTTGTGTTGCAACCTATGTGCAACAATCGCTCCAAGGTTATAACCTTTGTCACCGGTGATAGCGGTGCGTATGAGGCTAAAGTCTGGAGCACAAAGTGTATTACAATCTTGTTTGCCTACAATGCATTTTCCATTAAATAGTGCAAAGTATTGAATTGAGGGAAAAAGAATGCTCTTTATTCTACCGTGCGTCACTCCTCTAGTCTCACCATAGCAAAGACTAGTCAAAAATATCAAACTCAGATCTTGGTGGTTCGTCCAACGAACCCCAAAATGGAATTTTACAGTAGTTAGAAAAATGTCTCTAAGGGTAGATTCAAAGGATAGTTGTATAGTTTAAACGACACTCTAGACTCACGAGGATGGAATTTAAATTCTTTAGTAAATGATTTAGTGAGGTTGAGGTGTTGGTTGCACTTATCTGTAATGTAGGGACCAAGCTCGGCATTGTGAACATATTGCTCAAATTCTTCTTTAATGCCCACAAGCACCATATAATCATTGCATGTCCATAAACATGATTTGGTGGCGGCATCTCGTATAGAATTTTCAGTTGGTTCAACATAAGACCGACAAACGGAGCTGCTACTAGAAGATGCCTCCGAGGGCCTCCTCCTCAAAGAACTCCTCCCAAAAAGGTTCATCGTATTTGTGTACAATTTTCTAAAAAAATTGGGTCACAAAATTTTTCTCAACAAAACTTCACAAGATTGGTAGCAACTACTCATAGGGTTGCATAGAGGCCATATCAAGCATTCAAACTACTTAGAACTCTAAGAATTCAACATGCAAGCTCATCTACAGCAGCACAAAGAGTAACTAAATTTTCAAAATATAAACCACTAAAGCAAAAACTAATTGGACCAACGGAGGAGCCACATACCAAGCAACAATCCCCCGAAATAGTTTCAGAAACGGAGCTTCGAGCAAAGAGATCGAAACCCACGGGTTTGAGAGCAAGAACAGGAGAGAGAGAGAGATCAATGGTGATTTTTCTGGAGGTAGGTGATGACATGGGCTAAAGAGATAAGTGAGGGAGCCCACATGGGTACCACAACCCACTAGGGTGCGCCTGGGGGTGCTGGCGCGCCCAAGTGGGTTGTGCCCACCTAGTGCACCCCCCTCTGATATTATTTGCATAAAAAATTCAGAAATATTCAGAAAAAAATGTATTAATTTTTCAGAGCATTCTGAGAACTTTTATTTTTGCGTCATTTCCTATTGCACAGGAAATTTAGAGAACAGACAAAACATAGCATTTTATTTTATTTAACTAATAAAAAACAGAAAACAAAAGGTAAGGACAGAAGGTAGTTCTTACTAAATTCATCAACTTCATACCTCTAAAAAATGATCCATTAATAAGGTTGATCAAGTCTTATTAACAACCACTTTCATTAGCATGAAACCGAAGAACTTTCGTAAATCACTAAGTTACCTCAACGGGGATATGAATTTCCCCAACAATAAGCATTTCATATTTATTTTTGGCAGTAGGTAGAAGGTAGTTGAAAACTTCCAATAGTGATTGTCGGAGATTTTTCAATAACATTAATACCATTCACTTGGAATTGTTTCTTTGGAAAGTGCACCGTATGCTCATTACCATTGATATGAAAAATGACCTTGCTTTTATTGCAATCAATAACAGCCCCTACAGTATTCAAAAAGGGTCTACCAAGGATAATCGACATGTTGTTGTCCTCGGGCATCTCAAGTATAACAAAGTCAGTCAAAATAGTAACATTAGCAACAACAATGGGCACATCCTCACAAATACCGATAGGTATGGCAGTTGATTTCTCAACCATTTGCAAAGATATTGCAGTAGGTGTGAGTTTATTCAAACCAAGTCTTTTATATAAAGAGAAAGGCATAACACTAACACCAACTCCTAAATCATTTGTTTGAGTATATTCATGAACCTCATCATTATCTTTTTCATTATCAGAAGGTGAGTGTTCATTACCATATTGAGTTTCAGCATCAGAAATAGAAACACCATTAGTAGGGTCAGGAGGTTTTTCTATTTCAGGTTCACTAGAGGCATGCAAAGTCCTATTATTTTTCTTCTTCTTTTTCTTTTTGGATGGACTCGGTGCACCAGTGTTAATTCTTTGACAGTCTTGTTCAATTCTCTTTGGGTGTCCTTCAGGATAAAGTGGTTCCTGAGTCATTTTACGTCCTCTAGTTGCTACTCTAACAGCAAAATCATTTATATATTGTTCATTTCATCAAGCAATTCTCTTTGAGATTTAGCAACGTGTTCTAACTGAGTTTGAACCATAGAGGCATGCTTTCCTACACCTCTAACATCATTGGTAATTCTAAATAACAAGTCACTCGCGAGCAATCATATCAGAATATTATTTCAGTTGTTTCATAACATTTGCATTGAAGTGATCTTGTTTTCTAATGTAATTATCAAACTCATAAAGGCATTGACTAGGATGCATATTATAAGGATTGTCATTGTCATTGAATTTCATTGAAGAATTTACCTCTACCACCTTGGGCAGTGGTGGTGTATCTAACCTCCATAATTAAAAAAAAGAATAAAAACTAAAACATCCTCAAAACACCTTTTTCCTTCATTGATTTCTTTGCCTCTTGCATATCTTCAGGACTGAATATAAGATACCCCTCTTCTTCGGAGTAATTTTAAGCGTTGGTTCGGAAAATCCAATCATTCAAAATTCGTTCAATATGGTATTCAATAGTTCTTCAACCTGTTCAACAGTTCGTTCCCTGAAACACAACCAACACAACTATCTAGGAAATCCCTAGAAGCATCGGTTAGTCCATTATAGAAGATATCAAGTATTTTATTTTTCTTAAGAGGATGATCGGGAAAGCATTAAGCAATTGGAGAGCCTCCCCCAAGCTTGTGGGAGACTCTCTTCTTCAATTTGCACAAAGTTAAATATTTCCTTGCAAGGCAGCTTGTTTCTTATGAGGAGGAAAATGTTTTTCAGAGAAGTAATAAATCATATCCTGGGGGCTACGCCACACAACCAAGGAGCAAGAGTATTATACCAAGTCTTAGCATCACCCTTTAATGAGAACGGAAATAATTTGAGAATATAATAATAGCGAGTTTTCTCATCATGAGCAAAAAGGGTGGCTATGTCATTCAACTTAGTAAGATGTGCCACAACAGTTCCAGTTCCGTAACCATGGAAAGGATCAGATTCAACAAAAGTAATTAACTCTGGATCGATAGAGAATTCACAATCCTTATCATCAACAAAGATAGGTGAAGTAGCAAACTTAGGATCACATTTCATTCTAGCATTCAAAGATTTTCTTTTCGGCTTGGATATATATTTCTTAAGATCATCCCTATCATTGCAAGGCAAGAAAGTCTCTAGTTGTCTCCTCATCCATAAAATAACCTTCCGGTATCTTCAGGCAATTCATATCTAGGAGAACTAGATCTAATAGGTGTTTCAAGATTTTCAGTTTCAAGCTCTTCATCAGTTTCAACATTCTCAAAAGCTTTAGTTCTAGCAATTTGTTCATCAAGAAATTCACCTAGTGGCACATTTAGCATCAAGCAAGGTACTAGCATTATCATGAGTATCATTCATAGCAGAAGTAGCGTCATCAATTGCGACATATCAAGATTAATAGCATGTAGTGGTGTTGCAAGTCTACTTATAACATAAGGTGAATCAAGTGTAGAGCTAGATGGCAGTTCCTTACCTCCCCTCATCATAGAGGGAAAATTTCTTGTCATAGCATCCTTTAGATTCTTCATAGTGATAATTTGATAATAATCCCAAGTGACTCAACAAATATAGCTATGCTCCCCGGCAACGGCACCAGAAAAATGTCTTGATAACCCACAAGTATAGGGGATCGCAACAGTTTTCGAGGGTAGAGTATTCAACCCAAATTTATTGATTCGACACAAGGGGAGCCAAAGAATATTTGCAAGTATTAGCAGCTGAGTTGTCAATTCAACCACACCTAGAGATTAATTATCTGCAGCAAAGTGATCAGTAGCAAAGTAATATGATAGTTTTGATAGTAGTGGGAACAACAATAGTAACGGTAACAGTGATAGCAATGATTTTGTAGCAAGTGTAACAGTAACAATAGCAGTAGTAACTTAGCAAGAACAATATGAAAAACTTAGGGTGATACAGCAGTAGTTTTGTTAGGGCATTGGATCGGTGAATTCGTTGGACGATATTCATCATATAACAGTCATAACCTAGGGCGATACGGCACTAGCTCCAGTTCATAAATATAATGTAGGCATGTATTCCGTAAATAGTCATACGTGCTTATGGAAAGAACTTGCATGACATATTTTGTCCTACCGTCCCGTGGCAGCGGGGTCCTATTGGAAACTAAGGGATATTAAGGCCTCCTTTTAATAGAGAACCGGAACAAAGCATTAACACATAGTGAATACATGAACTCCTCAAACTACGGTCATCACCGGGAAGTGTCCCGACTTCTGTCACTCCGGGGTTGCCGGATCATAACACGTAGTAGGTGACTATAACTTGCAATATCGGATCTAGAACATAGATATAATGGTGATAACATAAACGTTCAGATCTAAAGTCATGGCACCCGGGCCCAAAGTGACAAGCATTAAGCATGGCAAAGTCATAGCAACATCAATCTTAGAACATAATGGATACTAGGGATCAAGCCCTAACAAAACTAACTCGATTACATGACAAATCTCATCCAACTCCTCACCGACCAGCGAGCCTACGAAGGAATTACTCACTCCCGGTGGGGAGCATCATGGAATTGGCAATGGAGAAAGGTTGATGATGACGAAGATCGAAGATCCCCCTCTTCGGAGCCCCAAACATACTCCAGATCTGGCCTCCCGATGAAGAACAGGAGGTGGCGGCGGCTCCCTCTCGTGAAACGTGATAACTCTTTCTCCCTGATTTTTTCTCCGAATATGTGATTTTATAGTATCAGGGTTGAAGTCTGTGGGGCCACCAGGTGGGGACAACCCACCTGGGTGCACGTGGAGGGGGCGCGCCCTGGTGGGTTGTGCCCACCCAGGTGCCCCCTCCGGTGGTTCTTGGCTCCATAAATTCTTTTTTATTGTATAAAAAATCCTCGCAAAGTTTCGTTCCAATCCGAGAACTTTTATGCATAAAAACAACACCATGGTAGGTCTGCTGAAAACAGCGTTAGTCTGGGTTATTTCATTCAAATCATGCAAATTAGAGTCCAAAACAAGAGGAAAAGCGTTAGGAAAAGTAGATACGACAGAGGAATACCATGGGCCTTTAGTAGGTCGAAAGAGATAGCGGTCTCGTACTGGATCATGAAGAGCATGGGCCACTAAGAGGCCGAAAGTCAAGTCGGATTGTATATGGCCCAACTGTGTTGTGGGCCTTTAGCAGGCCAAAAGAGAATCCGGGCTGGTATTGGACCATGAAGAGCATGGGCCGTTAAGAGGCCAAAACTCAGGTCTGACTGCAAATGGCCCAACTCATTTATGGACCGTTAACAGGCTGAAAGACACACCGGGCTGAAAATTGGCCCAACACTTAAATGGGTCGCTAAAAGGCCGAAAGGCGTACATCCTGAAAATTGGCCCATCCCTTGAATGTGTCGTTAACATGCCGAAACCACATCGGGCCGATATTGAGCCCAAATATATAGTGAGTTGTTAACGGGCTTGAACTGACGATGGGCTGCAATGGTGTTAAATAGTTAACGGGCTGTTGACAAGCTGAATTGGCACATCTTGTATGGGTCGTGTGCTTAAATGGACCAGACACAAGTAGGCCCTATATGGGATGGCCTGCTAATTTCGACTGGGCCGACCTCTTTCACCTGAATGGGCCACTATTGGGCCTTGCCACGTGCCGACGTATCATAGGCGCCTCTCGTACAATGAGTGGATGACATCTGTCCCAACACTGAGCCGACACGTGGATCCTCCGGCGAATGAGAATTTTACACGTGGAAAATCACCATTGGTCATCACTGTTAACGGGTTATCGGATCCAAACGGGAATGCGATAGCTTAACGGTGACCCGTTACGGTGGATGCCACGTGTCGGTTACCCTTGATGAAAACACTTCCATGACACGCCATTTATCGTCATGGAAGTGGACACTTCCGTGATGATAATTTTGGTATTGTCATGGAACACTTCTATGACAGCACATGTATGACTATCTTGATTCTGTCATAAAATCGTCATGGATGTACATGCATGACAGAAAACATGACCTACTGTGACAAACATGTATCATCACGGCAGTGTGTTTTTGTAGTGTAAATACCAAGTGGTCGGCTTCGACCTCGAGTTCACCGGCGGTCGTGCCGGGCATGATCAGAAGGTTGTCTTCGCCCAGTTATGTGTGCGCCATGACGTCCTCGTCTACCACTACCACCTGGCCACTTGGCCTTGCGTGCGTTTCACTAGGTTTATCAATAGCCTCGACTACGGGTTTGCTATGGTCGACACCAACAACGGTCTAAAAGCGCTCAAGGTTTCGGGCTTGGCCTGCCGGAATCTTGTCAACATCTGTGACCACTACAGGGTCTCGGGCAGCACGAAGAACAATCAGGACTCCCTGGTTGACCTCGCCTCGGCCATCATCAACCCCTACTACATGAAGATGAAGGATGAGAGCAAGAAGGACAAGATCGCCTGGCACGGTGCCTGGGAGCAGAGACTGGATGAAGAACATGTCAAGTACGCGGCCATGGATGCATACACAAGCTACGAGATGTACATGCGGATCGTTGACATGAGGAAGTGCCTTCATCCTGCCCCAGACGAGGGATCGAGCCATAGAGCAGTGGCAGAAGCGTCACATGGAATAGATGATTAGATGATTGTTTCTCCTAGTTTAGAATGCATGTAATTGTGTACTGAGGTGTGTGCGAATGTTTTGTATAGCCACTTAGGTAATTGGATGTTTATTTTGATTATATATGTTGTTTTCTATAGATAGAGCAAATCACATCGCACACATAGTAAACTAGGGAACCCGTCGATGATGATTTCATCAATCGCTGACAATTGTATACCAACAAGCGTTTGCCCATAATACACATGGCTTATTAGCACCAATCATCTGTGTCATTATCGGTCTTCACACACATTCCTTGGACCTGTTTGTCGAGTATCACACACATCTTGTTAAGTTAAACCATTTATGTTGTCTTGTCTCGTCGCAAACAATTCATCAGAGTGAACTGTATGTCGTATATCGCACACACACCGTTTTTATTGTGTTTCCTAATCACAAATAGTTCATCAGAGTGAACTGTATGCCGTATATCGCACACACCTTCATCTGGCTGATCATTTCTGTTTTGATGCTCGTCGCAAACAGTTCATTCGAGTGAATTGTATGCCACATACCACACATGCAACTCTAATCTGAATCATGTTTGATGTCTCCACCCTCGCAAACAGTTTGTATCATTTTTGACGATTTTCTTACACCACAGTTTGCGATTAATGCATAGCACACAGTTTCGTCGAAGGGTCTCTGATTGTACTGTCGCGTTAGGACCATCCTGCAGTAGTGGGTGATGCTAAGAAATGGTTTAATACTCTTTCTCCTGGTTGTGTGCATAGTCCCCAGGATATGATATATTACTTCTCTGAAAAATATTTTCTTGCTCATAGGAAACAAGCTGCCTTACAAGAAATATTTAACTTTATGTATATTGAAGAAGAGAATCTCCCTCAAGCTTGGGGGAGGCTTCTCCAATTACTTAATGCTTTGCATGATCATCCTCTTAAGAAAAAAATACTTGATATCGTTTATAATGGACTAACCCATGCTTCTAGGGACTACCTAGATAATTGTGTTGGTTGTGTTTTTAGGGAATGAGATGTTGAAAAGGTTAAAGAATTATTGAATAATATATTGAGAAATGAAAATGATTGGACACTTCCTGAACCACCACCTAAGCCAACTCCGAAGAACATAGGTATTATATTCCTCAGTCTCGAAGATATGCAAGAGGCAAAGAAATCCATGAAAGAGAAGGGTATTAAATCCGAAGAAGTTAAGAATTTACCACCTATTGAAGAAATACATGGACTTGATACCCCGACACAGGTAGTAGAGGTAAATTCTCTCTATATATTCAATGAAGGTGATATTCCTTATAATAAATCTTCTAGTCCATGCCTAGATGAATTTAATAACTACATAGTTAAGCAAGAACACTTCAATATGTATGTTAAGAATCAATTGAAACGGAATGCTACTTTGATTGATCGCTTAAGAGACTTGATGTTTAGAATTGTTAATGATGTTAAAGGTTTAGGTAAACATGCATCCATGGTTCACACTCAGTTAGAACAAGTTGCTAAGTCCCAAAATTATTTGCTTGATGAGATGAATAATAAAATGAATAATCATGTTGTTAGAGTAATGACTAGAGGAAGTAGAATGACTCAAGAGCCACTTTATCCTGAAGGCCATCCTAAAGAATTGAGCACGATTATCAAAGAATTAATATTGATGCACCTAGTTCATCTAAGAAGAAAAAGGAAAAGAAAAATAATAGAACATTGCGTGCTTCTATGCAACCTGAGGTGGAAAATTATGAGAATAATAATGATGTTTCTATTTCTGATGCTGAGACACAATCTAGTAATGAACATCTACCTAGTGATAATAATAATGATGATGTTCATGTTGATGCTCAACTAGATAATAATAAAGAACCTGATAATAGTGTATAAATAGAACCTGTTTTTGATCTTGAGGACCGACCTCCCAAAAATGAAATATATGATAAAAGAGATTTCATTGCTAGAAAACATGTTAAATAAAGAGAACCATGGGTTCAGAAACCCATGGCTTTTCCTACTATGCCTTCGAAAAATAAGGACGAGGAGGATTTTGAGCGCTTTGTTGAAATGCTTAGACCTATCTTTTTGCGCACTCGCTTGACTGATATTTTGAAAATGTATCCATATGATAAGTATATGAAATATATTTTCACTAATAAAAGAAAGATACCCGAAGCTGAAATTTCCACCATGCTTGCAAATTATTCTTTTAAGGGTGGAGTACCTAAGAAGCTAGGAGATCCAGGAATACCCACTATACCATGCTCCATTAAAAGAAGTTATGTTAAAACTGCTTTATGTGATTTTGGAGCCGGTGTTAGTGTTATGTCTCTCTCTTTATATAGAAGACTTGATTTGAATAAGCTCACACCTATTGAAATATCTTTACTCATATGACTGGGGGTACCAGGGTCTCTGGAGATAGGCTTGGGGCAACCGTGTGATGCAGAGGCCCACATGCTCAAATGCTTATATTTTGGGCGGTCGCGTGATACGATTTGTCCAAGACTACTGTGTGATATGGTATGTCCAACTATTAGAGTAGACCACTATTACAAAAGTAGGGAAACTATTTTCTTTGCACAAAAGAAAACCCAGCCACACCAAATTGCATGTTCAATGTTCCAACAAGCCAATCATGGTGAAGCTTGTCAATACATTCAATGTATTGACCCTTGTGGCTGCAACGTATCATGTTGCAGGTTTGCCATATCGAAGGAAAGGTATGAAGTAGGGTTACGATGATATACTCAACTTTTGCCTATGAGTGGATGGACGCTACAAGACTAGAACATTATCTCCGTTGTATGTTTGTAATGTAACCTAGCCCATGAGCTCAGCAGGTGTGTATAGAAAAGCACTGGATCTACCATGTAATACTATGAAATTTGATGTATTCTTGGTATTTCATCGTCGACTGTGTGTCATTTGTTGATCTATGGACTGACACGGTAAGCGCGGAGATTAGGGGCCCCTGTCAATGACTGGGTCGTGATAGCCTATCTCCCCTCGCCCCAGATCATTGCAGCAGGGGATAAATGGAGACCGCCTATGGGTTGCGTCCACGGGGACATTTTCCCCCCTAATCACAGTTTGTTAACCATAGTGGGGAAGAACGATGGTGGCGTATGTGATACAGGGCTATTGTGTGTACGCATGTATCTGTACTGGCTCCACCCACAAATAGAAACATATAAAGTGGCTTGGAATCCGGCGTAGCATTGTGGCTAGGCACCACTATAGATGCACACTAGTGGGGACTGGGGAATCCAGACTCCCCTTGGCCTTAGTCCTATCGATTTCAACACTCTCATCCACGTATTTTGTTACTTTATTTTATGAAGGAAATATGCCCTAGAGGCAATAATAAAGTTATTATTTATTTCCTTATATCATGATAAATGTTTATTATTCATGCTAGAATTGTATTAACCGGAACATAATACATGTGTGATACATAGACAAACATATGTCACTAGTATGCCTCTACTTGACTAGCTCGTTGAATCAAAGATGGTTAAGTTTCCTAACCATAGACATGAGTTGTCATTTGATTAACGGGATCACATCATTAGGGAATGATGTGATTGACTTGACCCATTCTGTTAGCATAGCACTTGATCGTTTAGTTTGTTGCTATTGCTTTCTTCATGACTTATACATGTTCCTATGACTATGAGATTATGCAACTCCCGTTTACCGGAGGAACACTTTGTGTGCTACCAAACGTCACAACGTAACTGGGTGATTATAAAGGTGCTCTACAGGTGTCTCCGAAGGTACTTGTTGGGTTGGCGTATTTCAAGATTAGGATTTGTCACTCCGATTGTCGGAGAGGTATCTCTGGGCCCACTCGGTAATGCACATCACTATAAGCCTTGCAAGCATTGCAACTAATGAGTTAGTTGCGGAGATGTGTTACGGAACGAGTAAAGAGACTTGCCGGTAACGAGATTGAACTAGGTATTGAGATACCGACGATCGAATCTCGGGCAAGTAACATACCGATGACAAAGGGAACAACGTATGTTGTTATGCGGTTTGACCGATAAAGATCTTCGTAGAATATGTAGGAGCCAATATGAGCATCCAGGTTCCGCTATTGGTTATTGACCGGAGACGTGTCTCGGTCATGTCTACATAGTTCTCGAACCCGTAGGGTCCGCACGCTTAAAGTTCGATGACGGTTATATTATGAGTTTATGTGTTTTGATGTACCGAAGGAGTTCGGAGTCCCGGATGAGATCGGGGACATGACGAGGAGTCTCGAAATGGTCGAGACGTAAAGATCGATATATTGGACGACTATATTCGGACATCGGAAAGGTTCCGAGTGATTCGGGTATTTTCGGGAGTACCGGGGAGTTACGGGAATTCGTATTGGGCCTTAATGGGCCATACGGGAAAGGAGAGAAAGGCCTCAAAGGGTGGCCGCACCCCTCCCCATGGGCTGGTCCGAATTGGACTAGGGAGGGGGGCGCCCCCTTCCTTCCTTCTCCTTTTCCCTTCCCTTTCCTTCCCTCCTACTCCTACTACTTGGAAGGGCTCCTAGTTCTACTAGGAAAGGGGAATCCTACTCCCGGTGGGAGTAGGACTCCCCTAGGGCGCGCCATAGAGAGGGCCGGCCCTCCCCCTCCTCCACTCCTTATATACGGGGCAGGGCACCCCAAAGACACATGAGTGATCAAGTTGATCGTCTTTTAGCCGTGTGCGGTGCCCCCCTCCACCATAGTCCACCTCGATAATACTGTAGCGGTGCTTAGGCGAAGCCCTGCATCGGTAGAACATGAACATCGTCACCACGCCATCGTGCTGACGAAACTCTCCCTCAACACTCGGCTGGATCGGAGTTAGAGGGACGTCATCGGGCTGAACGTGTGCTGAACTCGGAGGTGTCGTGCGTTCGGTACTTGATCGGTCAGGATCATGAAGACGTACGACTACATCAACCGCGTTGTGCTAACGCTTCCGCTTTCGGTCTACGAGGGTACGTAGACAACACTCTCCCCTCTCGTTGCTATGCATCACCATGATCTTGCGTGTGCGTAGGAATTTTTTTGAAATTACTACGTTCCCCAACATTTTATTCCAGTACTTTACTTTTCCATTTGCTACGTCACTTTCACCCATATGACTATTGCTCCGGATTTCACTTAACTCACGGGCACTGCTACTTGAACCTTACAAGAGGAAAAAGGCTGATCCATGTGCTCCTTATGGGATCGATACTCTTACTTTAAAAAAGCTACAACTAAATCATGTGCATTTGCAGGCCATCAGTATGCCCGCCATGGAAAGGGTAGGATGGGGGTGGCCGAGGTCTGCCTCGCTGCCGACATAACGGAGGCGGAGGCACGCTGCCGCACATGAGGAAGTCATTCGTGCCCGCATCCTAAAGAAACAACAGTGGAGGAACATGCGAGCTCTTGCTTGAGAGCAAAATCGGGCAGTTCATACCATGGCCAGACTTCCTCTCAAAGAGGAGAATGAGGACAACGTTGGCTCAAACAACTCTGACGATGAGCAGATCCGGCTTGATCCATTTCGCGTTTCCGAGCGCTACTTCCACGACAAAGATGGCAAGGGCACTGGGAAGGGCAAGGGCAGCCATGGAGTATGTAGGTAGAACATGCCAATTTTGATAGTTTGATGGCATGTGCTGATGTAGTAGCCATATGGTTTGTGTTTGTATGGATTTGAGGTTTGCTATAATTGAGATATTCGATTGTGCAAAGAAAAAATTGAGATGTGACCAGTCACTGCCAACGTGGCATTTGACATGCGGGATTTGGTGTTCGCCGCTGTAGACGCTCTCCTTTTTGGTACAGCGCCTCTCAGCGCATTTTTATTCATTCATCCACCGTACATTGTCTAAGTGCAAAATGTCACTCAAGAAATCAGGAATAGAACTATAAGTTACATCTTGCATGCGAGAACTCATAGCATGTCTAGCTAGCTTGTGGGCCACCTCATTTGCTTCTCTTCCTCTGAACTTTAGTTCAACATCCTAGAAAAACGAGAGATAAGTCTGGATCTCTCTTAGAATTGGACCTCCTTCAGAGCATCTACAACCGTGATAGGTAGATTCGGCCCCTCAAACACCAACGGACGTGCCCGAGCGCGTCCGCAGACACTGACCAGGCACGCCTTATATTTCGCTCTTCACATCCGCGTATCTCGTATCCAACACCTTATATCTATATTATGCATGCAGCCTGAGCTACTCTACGTGATTAATGATTGGGCAAGAAAATTGGCTACAAACAGACATCAAACGAGGCTTGACATCATCCAAAAGATCATCTGAGTTCGTCGTCGGACAGTTCTTAAACATCAACAACTAAAAACGATATAAACATAAGAGGAGGTGCGGGATCACCACTCGCAGCAGGCCTTTGCCCTTTCGATCGCCGGCGCAGCTGTAGGCGTCCGCGGCTGGTAGAGGATCTTGGTCGCTATCGAGGGAGGTGGAGTTGTCGTCGTCGCCGTTGGAGGAGGAGGGGGAGGACATGACGATCATCCCCTTCATCCGGCAGATGGCCTTGTCCTGCTTCCACTTCAGCTTGGCGAGCCGAGCCGCCTGCGACGCTGCGTCCTTCGCCTCCTGCTCCGACTGCTCTATGGCTAGCCAGAGGGCTGTTGCGTTTTTTCGCCGGAGGCAGCGAGCGTCCGTCTCCGCCGCGTGAGCGACCGATAGCAGAACCATGCGAGGAGTCGCTCGTCCTCGTTGGGCTCCGGTGGCATCCCGCGGCGACGGCGCATGGACCTTTCCGGCGCTTCCCTCTCCCTTGCCCGCTGCCTCACGCGGCGGGCGGCGGGCGCCTCCGCTTTCGGAGTGCGCATGCCGGCTGGCAGCGCACGGATTAGCACCCACCGCGGCCTATGCGGAGGAGCAGCGGCGGGGGGAAGGGGACGACGCGTGGACGGTGCGGACTGCACTGTCCTCTCGGAGCTGAGCACGGGTCGGGAGGGTCCTGCTCCGGCGTCCGCGCTGCACCGGCGCGGGAGCTGCGGCGACACTGCAGATCTGGAGCTGCCCCCGGTGTTCACCATGGACCGCTCCAAGGCAATGCGGAGGGCCAACTCCTCATCGTAGTTCAGGTCGGAGCCAGAGTCGTTGTCGGAGCTCGACATTGCTCTGGATTGGATCGGAATGCGGAAGGGAGTGGACAGGACAGAGCGAGAGGCGAGCGGAATGAGCTAGGGTTCGAAGGTCGAAGTCGGATGGTTTTTTTTGTAGGACAGCCATAGGGTCGATGGTGGACTGGGCTTTTCAGGCGGACGGCCCGGGCATGCCCTGACCGCTTCATATCCGTCTTAGAATTGGGCTGGATATGAGGGCGTGCCGGTCAGCTCGGACGTCTGAGTCTCGTTTGACACGTCCGGCTAGGTCGATTTTTTGTGATCGGTTAGCTCGTCCGGACATTTGAGAATAATTTGAGGCGCACGGCTGTAGATGCTCTCAGACCGGTCCCTCCGTTCCTTCCAATCTTTCGCAAAGTTTTGACAGTCTGTTTCAATTTCGATCTTGCTTCACCCTTGTTCCATAGCTAAAATCATTGCATCTCGGCAAGCTAATGCTTCACCAACAAAAGGACTGGTTATGCCCTTGTGATTAGTGAATCTTGCGGCCACAAAGGGCCCATCATGACCTCCCACCACCAAGGGCGCTCCTGCATTCCTATTTATCACATCCAAAGCAGCATCTGTACTACTCCCTTCGTCCCATAATATAAGAACGTTTTCATTAGAGAACGTTCTTATATTATGAGACGGAGGGAGTAGTATTTATCTATACCTAACTCAGTATAGATGGTTTACAGAACACTTGTTGTTGGTGTGACACAGGTGTCTTCGCAGGCACATCTAGAGCTCTAATCAGCTCTCGTATGATTTTCATGGATTTAATGGGTTGGTATTGTAACTCACTATGTGTATATTTGTTCCTACTGCCCCAAACCGTCCATATGACTGAAAAATAATTACAGCCGCATCGTCCCTGTTTATAAACTCACCATCCAGCAGGTTACCAGTCCATGTTAGCGTATTCATCCGAGGGATTTTCACGCCAAAGAACGGCTGTAGACGCCTAAGAGCAACTTCAACCGAGCGATCTATTTCATGCGTCCACGTCAGTTTGAATCGTTGCGGAAAAAAACACCGACTCCATGCGCCGACCCAAATGCAAAATGTGTCCGCTTCATGTCCACACCGACGCATCTCAGGATTAAATTTCACCTGAAATGCGCCGGCGCGACAACGAAGCGAACGCGCCGCGTGTCCCTTCGGTGCTCGCTGTAGCCCTACATGTCCGCCGGCCAACCACCCCAAGCGGTCCTAATTAACGCGGCCACCTACTGAGGGCCCGCCTAGCTGTGTGTGGAACGGGCGTGTGCCCGTCCTTTTTAATGGACGCGTGCGGTGGGGCTGGCCTCATCCAATTTTCGTTCACATCTCGCCACCTTTGCTCCCTCGCCGGCGGCCATAAAATCCTAGCCAGCCAGCCCGCCCGAAACCTTAGCAAAGCGTGGGCTTCTTCAGCGGGAACGGGAGGGGAAGGAAAGGTTCAGCGCCGGGGCGAGCTCTTCCCGCGGGCTTCCTCCTCCACCGCCGCCGGCTAGACGCGACACGCCACCGCGGAAGCGAAAGCGGTTGTACATCCCAGTCCACCAGGCGCGGTGGCACTGGGAGTACCGCCAGCCCCTACAGTACCCGGATATGAACTTGTCACACGGCTGGCATTTGGACCCGTAGCCCATCCCCATCCCGGCGGCGCCGCGGTCCGCGCAGGCCGGAGCAACGCGCCATGCGTGCCTATGCGTCAGATCCCTCCACTGGGAGCGCTGGTTTGCGCGAGAGCATGAGGAGGAGCGTCGTCGTGGCATCCACATCGACCACGGCGTTCCACCGTCGCCCCCGCAGGTATTGACGAAAGATGAGGAGGCGGAGGCGGAGTACCAAGCCGCCCTCGAGGAGGCCCTGCAGCATGCGCTGGAGGCGAGCCGACTCGAGGAGGACGCTCTGCAGCACGCGCTGGAGGCGAGCCGACTCGAGGATGACGCCCGTTAGGATGGTCTGGAGCACGCCCTTGCCTTGTCCGCGAAGGGGGACTCCGTCTGCGCACCCATGTTCGTCTCGCCACCGACCCCAGTGCCGCCCATCGTCGAGCCCAAGACCAAGCCGAAGCTGGAGCGCGAGCCAACGCCCACGCAGAAGCGGTCACGACCGCCCCCCACTTGGCCCGAGGAGTCCTATTTGTGGACCGGCCAGCTTTGCGAGTGGATGAGCGCGCCTCCCTGCTACTACGCCTCCACGCCGGAAGAGGAGGCGATCCACCTTGAGCGCTGGAAGGCGCATTGCCTCGCGAGGAGGAGTCCGACGGCGAGCAGCAGATGCGCCGGTAGCAGTTGCTGCGCCACAACAAGGAGGCACTGTGGCTTGCGAGGAGGATGAGGAGGAGCGCGCCCGCCTTGCCGCTATGCCGCCGTCGCAGCAGACACCGGAGGAGGCTGTCCTGGCGGCCTATCAAGCCGCGTTCGGTTGGGTTGGGCCACCTCCCGTCTTCATTGATCTCACTAGTGATGACGACGGCAAGGGTAAGGGCAAGGCGGTCTACTAGGGCAGGGTGCGGGCGTTTAGAGTTTTTTAATGTTTAATTATGTTTCAGTGGACTTTGGCCGACGGTTGACCGGCCATTTATGTATAATTATCCTTCATTAACTTTGTTTCGGCTACGTGGGCGAAAACGGCTATGCCTCCCATTGGGTGCGCTTGTAAACCCAAATCAAAAAGCAGACGCGTATGTTTGCCTTTTCGGCTCAAACGGACGAAAAACGAACAAAGCGCACGTCCGTTTGGGTCGCGGCGCTGGAGTTGCTCTAAGGGCAACTCCAACGCACGACCTCAAGCGGACGTCTATTTTGTTTGGATTTTGTCCGTTTGGAGGTGACAATAAGGTCGTGTCCGTCCAAATTTGTGTTTGTGCTAGTCGGGCGCCCAACGCGCGACCGATCTTATGCCCTATCTTGTCCGCGGGAGGCCAAAGTACAATAGAATCAAGCATAAAAAAATTAGTTTAAATCAAACATAACAACATGTTCAAAATAGTCTTTTATTACAATCAAATTCATTTTAAAAAAATATTAAATAGTCTTACAAAACCACTCAAAGTTTGTGCACACGAAAATAAATTAAACTGATAGATCTACTGATTGCCAATGTGATCTCACATGTGCTCAACCAAGTCATTTTGAAGCTGCGTATGAGTGTTCCGATCACGCATCTCACGATGAAATTGGACAAACTGTTCAAAGGTTGCAGGAGGTGGGTGCTCAGGCTCAACATTCTCACCCTGGAAATGCAAACCCTTGGTCGTAGATGCTACCATCACGCTCATCATCCACGATCATGTTGTGCATGGTCACACAAGCAGTCATCACCTCCCAAAGCTTCTGAGTGCTCCATGCCAATGCAGGGTTTCGAACAATACTCCATCGAGACTGAAGCACACCAAATGCACGCTCCACATCTTTCCTAGCACTCTCCTGCATTTGGGCAAACCTCTGTCTCTTCTCTCCTTGCGGATTGGGTATGGTCTTCACAAAAATGAACCACTAGGGATAGATACCTTCAGCTAGGTAACATCCTGTGTTGTAATGGTGGTCATTGATCTCAAAGTTGATCTACGGGCAGTGGCCTTGTGTTACAGCCTATGCGAAGACACTAAGCAATGCTCACAGATCGCTAATATCTTGTGAAGCCAAAGCTTCAAGTATGACAATGGCACCTTTCACATGTCCCTTGTACTGCCCCTACCAAGCAGATGGACAGTTCTTCCACTTCTAATGCATACAGTCGATACTACCAAGCATGCCTGGAAAGCCCCTCTCGGCATTAATCGTCAACAACCTCTCTGTATCAGCGACATTTGGTTCTCTCAGGTATTCAGGACCGAACACTGCCACCATGGCCTGGCAGAAACTATACATTGAGAGGAGATATGTAGACTCACTCATACGCACATACTCATCCACAAGATCACTGGGAATTCCATATGCAAGCATACGAGCAGCTGCAGTGCATTTCTGGTAAGAAGAGAAGCCAAGCTTCCCAAGGGCATCCTCTTTGCATTCAAAGTATGGGTCATATGCAACCAATCCTTCCCGAATACGATTGAACACATGCCTCCTCATTCGGAAGTGGCGACGAAATTGATGTGGTTTGTAGAGTGCGGTTCAAGGACGGAGCATGGCCGGGGATTGATCCCCTAAACCGAGGCCGCATTCTACTGATGTGGTCATGGACGACCAATGCTGCCACCACTATGTGCTCATCGTTCGAGGACAAATCATCTGATGAACAAATGAAGTTGTGAAAGAAGTACTCATCTCCGTTATCCATGGTACCTTGCGGTCGTGGTGGAGACGCGGCCAGAAAGGGTCGAGCCCGTTGGTAGGCAGCAAGGTGGACGACCGCAGGCGGAGGGCGGAGCGACGATAGGGGAGGAAGAAAAGGGGTTGTTCCACCGATGAGCAAAGCAAGATGGACGACGGGCATGGCGGCAGTGATGGCGAGGGGCCAAGGGCGGAGCGAGGAAAGGGGAAGAAAAGGGGTTATGTCAACAACGGCGGGCCAGGGGCAGACAAGGGCATGCGTCGCGCCTGTCCACGCGTGTCCGTTCGGCCGCAAACGTGATCCAAACTTGGGCCGAAAATGGGTCAAAAATGAACATTTGTCTATTTGCTTCTGCGCGTTGGGCCATGGTTGGTGTTCGTTTACATTAAACGGACGCGAGCCGACGATTTGGGGTTGTGCTTTGGAATAAGATCGTGTAACCTATCGCTTTGGGGGTAGAGAGAGTGATGGTAGCAGGCCGGCAGGCTGGTGATGGCACGGCTTTTGGCTCCATGGTGCTGGGTGGTATGGCACACTTTTCTCTCTTTTGAGGAGCTAGAGGTGATTAAACGACGTGGTGACCACCGAAAAAAGAGTGCACGCACGCATGCGTACAGTATTTCTTTTCGGAGGAAGGCCGGATGCGTGTATTTTACTCCCGCTGGAGGTGGAGTCGTAACTAGCGCTGGAATTGCTGCCACTGACTGACTCTTGTTGTGTTTCTTGTGTTTGTGCTTTGCCCTCTCCTCTCCTGCAGCTTAATTAATGACACGCTGCTGCTTCTGCACTGCTAGTGGAACACGCGCCCCACACCCCTCCCCATTAATGAATGAATGAATGGGTGAGCCTCCCGAGTGAGTGACAAGTGATGAGAGAGAGAGAGAGAGAGCTGAGGGGAAAGCAACGGGACGACAGGGGAAAAGCTAGCGAGCGAGCGAACAAAAGCGACCAGCTAGCTCCGGCAGCACCCACTACGCCCCCTTTCGCCAATCTACTCCACTTCACTCCACTGTAAATCTATCTATCTGGGCCTGGGGAAGCAAGGAATTTGAAGTCGACATGAGCTAGGGTGAGAAGCCAAGCAAGCAGGCGACGCAAGATCGACGGCTCTCACCACTCTCCCCGTGCCAGGACTAGGAGGGACGATGCCGCTCCACCTGCTCCTCCTCCTCCTGCTCCTGCCGTCCGCCGCCGTGGCCGGCAAGGCCCGCCAGTCCTCCTCCTTCGCCCTCGATTTCTTCCCTGGCGACGGCGCCATCGCGCAGCTCGCTCTCACCGGCGCCAACGCCACCTCCGCCGGCGACATCTCCATGCGCTCCCCGCGCGCCCGGGTACAGTACCACAAACCCATCCACTTGGCCCCCGTCGCCACCGGCTTCTCAACCTACTTCTCCTTCTCTCTCCACCCTAGCCCCAAATCTCACGCCGCCTCCATCGCCTTCTTCCTAACGCCCGCCGCGCCCTCGCCCGCCGTTAACGCCCTCGCCGTCGTCTTCGCCGCCGCGGACTCCAGCCACATCCGAGTCCAAATCGACCTCGCCGGTGAAACGGCCGCCCAGACCGCCCCCCGCGGCATCCCCAAAAAGCTGCATTCATGGATAGACTACAACGCCACATCCGCCACGCTCCAGGTCCGTCTCTCTGCCTCGCGCCTCCCCAAGCCGCCGCGCGCGCTGCTCTCCCACCCGCTCCATCTCCACTCCGCCCTCCTCCTCCGCAGCACCAAGCCCATGCTCGCCGGATTCGCATCCTCCCACGCCAACTGCAGCCTCTTCAGCTGGGCCTTCAGGGCCAACCACGGGCCTCCCTACCTCATGCACTCCCAGCCACTCAATCCCACCGGCTTATCGCTCACCACGCCGCTGCCACACCGCCTCCCCCGCGCTCCCCCGGGCAACCGCTACCCCTGGGTTTCGCTGCTGTTGGCGGCCGCGTGCGGCGCCGTCTTCACATTCGTCGTGCTCTTCGTCTGGTACTCCATGTGGAAGCGCCGCCCGGTCGCGCCGGTGGAGTACCCCATGCACCCGTCCTCCTCCGACATCGTCTACGAGAAGATTGTGCTGGTCGGAGTCAAGGACCTCCCTGCCGATGTCACCGCAGCTGCTCACAAGTAGCCGCTATCCTCTCCTCTAGATTCTACTGCAAGTGTGCTCCTGTAACTGTAAGTAGGAAATTGTTGCTAGCAAGCGCGGTGGAAAATGCAGATTTTGCCGGCAAAGCGAACAACGCAAATTCTGCACTTCCCACCGGGATTAGGATTCGATTGCTCTTTCTAAATTGTAACTTGTCAATTGTCATGTTATCCACCACTGCTACCACTTCTTCTTTGTATGCTTATTAGTCCATGTCCTAGTACTATTCAAGAGCTCTCTTATCATCTCTAATGGACAGAGTAACATGATGTTTGTTTTTTCGGCGAATGCAAATAATATAGCTGATGACAAATTGAGGCATGATATATTAGTATCGCGGTTTGTTCCAAAATATAGGTAAAATTTCACAGCTCCACCCGATTTCTGCTCAATCCCCAGATACTGAATGCATCCACCGGGTTCTTTAGTGACTGCTCCTCCTCAATTTATGCGCTTGTGCTTTGCAGAGTTGCTTGCTTTGGTGATTGCTCCCCCTCAATAATGCACCTGTGCTTTTCAAACGCACTTCACCGCTGCTGTTTAATTTACTCCTGCATTAGTAGATTCGCAGTTTCTTCTTCGGCAGCTTCAACTTGCGGGAGACTCTTGTTGCAGTTTGGTGTCATGGGTCTGTGCCAAGTTGCTTAACAAGATGCTGCTAGGTGCAATTCAGTTAGCCAAAGCCACTTTGCATTAATATTGTAGATGTGCACGAGAGTGCTGAAATCATTATGGGAGATCTAGGAGCATGCTATATGCCCATTGCTACTTTCAGTTAGGAACCACTAGCTGTATTATGGCATCCAGGATTCCAGGGTTTGCTTTACTTTTAGGTTAGTTGTATCCTGGAACCTGATGCTATTTTTGGCTGACCAGTTGCATCTTGAAAAATGTAAAGACGGCAAGTTATTATAATATACGATCATTTTTAGTAATACGTTCATTAGTTTTTTTTTCCAGGGTACGCAAATTGCGTACCTTAGCTTTATAGAAGGAGAGAAATAAGACATACAACAACGTCTACCACTCGTTGCGAACAACGAAGGCGACCAACTCCACACCTGGTTAGTACAAGGACAACCAAACACAACAACACAACTACGACACAAAATGCCTACCCAACACCGAGCCCCTCGCCGCGTCTCAGCCAACACTGAAGACCTCCGAAGAACAGCAACTCCAGCTTTCTTGGAATAGCCAGCGACGACCGTACATGGCGCCGGAGAAGAAAGATCCAGGCAGCGGTGAACACCGGAGGAGCGCATCATGGGACCTCGAGTCTCCCAGCACAATGCTCCCAACAGAGTAACAGCCTCAAAGACGTTGCCATCATGCCGATCCTACGAATCAAGGCTTTCGCCCCGGAGACAGCTGCCGATACGAGGTCGCGAGGAAGATAGCGTTGCACTCGGCGAAGCCTTCAGGAAGGTGAATGACACCCACAGGTGCCATCAACGTTGGTCCGGCCACAACCGAACAAGATTTTCATCCGTAGCGTTGCACATCTCCACGTCTCCAAGATCCCGACCAGTCCCGATCGGATGTCTCGCACCGCCGCCACCGCAACAACTTGCCATCGAAGCCCCCCTCATTGCCGAGGGAGCACGCCTAAAGCCATCACCTTCAACATCGACTAGGAGCCGTAGCAACCACCGACCGACGCAAAGCCAGATCCGCCACGGTGGCCTTCACCCGCGCCAGGGGACTGCCACCAGACTGGATCTGACCCGCACCTCCGACCACACTCCGGCACCCACACCGCCGAGGCATCGCCGCCCACCTCACACGGCAGCAAACCGAATGCCCGCTGCCCGCCAAGACCCTTCCTGGCAAGGCCTCGCAGCGCCGCCGCCGCCATGGCTGCGCTCGCACCGCCGCCACCGCCAGTCGGTGCACCACCTACACCCTCCATCCTGCTACGCTTCACGCAAGGATCCGGAGACAACCGCCGCACCCCCTGCCGTGAGCACCCCAAGGACGCGGCCAATGCTGACGACGCACCAGATCCGGGACAAAATCCCCGGATCCGCGCTCCGGGCACTACCAGCCAGCACACCGACAACCGCCGCACCCCCAGCTCTGCCAGCTCCCGGAGGGTAGCGCCTCGCCGCCATCCAGCCAGCTGCCGCCGACCCCACCGCACAACCACCACCAGCGCGACCTGGGCAGAGAGATCCGGGCGCGGGCGCACCAGATCGGGCACAACCACGATGAGGTCCGCAAGACGCGCGAATGCGCCAGATCCGCACAGGGGCCGCCCCGGCCTCCCGTAGCGCGCCGACGCGTCCGCAGACGCCGCGCCGCTGTGCCCGCCATGCTCGCCGCCCGCCACGCCCGCCGTGCTCTGCGCCCGCCGCGCCTGCCGCGCCCCGCCGGTGCCTGCGCGTCGCGCCCACCGCGCCCGTCGGCGCCTGCTCGTTGCGCCACCCGCGCTCGCCGCGCCCCCGCTCCTCTCCTTGGCCGAGAGACCCCGCGCTACCCTGGCCTCGCGAGAGGGAAAAAGGGAGGCCCCGACGCCGTGCGGGCTTTGCCCGGCGGCGGCGAGGGGAGGGGAAGATCTGGGAGGGGGCTGGTGTGGCGGCTAGGGTTTTCGCCCGGGCCGCCCGCGGGGATATACGTTCATTAGTTAGCTCAAGCTTTTCAAACGCACTTCACCACGGATGAATTAATTATTCTCTCTATCATTTTAATATACTTTATTAGTAGTACTATGGTAAATATCATTGGTACATCCTATATACTACTCTCTCCATTCCAAATTACTCGTCATATAAATGGATATATCTAGAATTAAAATACATCTAGATACATCCATACCTGCGACAAGTAATTCGGAAAGGAGGGAGTAGTACCTAAATAGTTATCCCACTATCTCTAATTCTCGCAAAATGCACACATGCCACCTCATTATCCCACCTAAATAGTTTATCCCACTATCTCTTATCGAAATATATCACAACTAATTCCTATAGCAACGCAGGGTGTATCATCTAGTTTTTAGATAATTTTCATATATACTCCCACCGTCCCATATATAATCTAGTTTCTATATACTCCTCCTAAGAGCACGTGCATCCACTGTTCATCTTGGTAATTTTCATATATAAGCAGGTTTGTTTAAGAGGTGTAGTACTGAACAAGTGGAAGCACATACTCTTAGGAGGAGTATATAAAAGATGTCCTACTTTGGAAAATGACTATAATATAGGCTTTTCTTTGTGAGTGACTAATATGGTTAACACGCTGTGATGCTATGAGTCTTCTGTAGTACTATAATTCAGATATCAGATGTGCTCCACTAAAAAAAGGCTATCACATGTGCTATTAATCAGTTTAGGGTGCCCATGATGGACGAAACCTGCAAGAAGTAAGAATTCATTGGCATCTGATTAGTGATTTTGTATTGTAAACATCTGGACTGCCTTAGTAATTGGTAGTACTACGGTAGTTTTTTTTCTAGAGGAAAATAGCTGTGACTGATGATTTGTTGCAGGAAGTAAGTTAAAAGTGTTGTGGGTTTTGATATGTCCCTCCGTAGAATGATATAGAAGCTGTAACCTGCTTTGTCCTCATAAAACTTACTGGGTTTGTCATTCATTTGATAGCATATATACTCCTTACTCACTGCTGTATATGAGCGCCAAGTTTTTATGACCAGACAAAAGATGCCGGCATTGTTATTTATTTGTGATGGGTGCGTTTTAGAGTTTGGTCAACATTGCATTTTTGATATACATATTCACTGCTGTATATGCATGTCTTGATTTCCTTTTTTTGACGACACAAAACATGTCGTCGTGGGGCTTTGTTTTTCTTTTGAGCCGCAAACCGTAAAACAATTGCTCTACGGTATTTTTATAGACATAACTAAAATAATATGTACATGCAAAAGAAACAAAAATAAAAGAAAGCAACATAAACTTATCCAATTCCAGCTTTGGGGATCATCAATTGATATAAAAAAAAGTTGATCGTCTGGTGTCATGACCCTAGGTGAGACCAAATCTAGTCCTTTAAAGCTGTCAAAATTTTCTGCTTGATCGTGTATTCACGAAGTGCAAGATCTTGCTTGAGCATGAATTTCCAAGTGCTTTTATTTTGAACTTCTCTTCTGATTTTTTTCCCGTTTCTTTGAGCCCATATATGCCAACAACCTACTGAATATGATTATGTCCCAGGCAATGGGTTTGGGCAGATTCTGGGATTTGTTCTCTG
This sequence comes from Triticum urartu, assembly GCF_003073215.2. NCBI lineage: Eukaryota > Viridiplantae > Streptophyta > Magnoliopsida > Poales > Poaceae > Triticum > Triticum urartu. The sequence goes on from NC_053023.1 coordinate 413,093,263, forward strand.
TGACGGGTGCCTTTTAGAGTTTGGTTTCAGCAATGGGGCCTTTTAAGATTGCATTTTAGAGTTGGCATGAACAAATTCTTGTCGTTTTAGAGCGGAAGAGATATCTGAAATAATCCCGTGGAGTACTGATGGCAGTGCTTCCGCTGGTTCTCTCTCCAGCCCGTTCGTTGGCTGCGGACAGCAGACAGGGCATATGATGCCGCTTGCTGCACTAACAAAGAGTCAGAGGATGTTTGGATCACTAGAGACTAGTAGTAGTCACCTTTAGTCAGTAAATCTCCAAACATCCCTGACTAGTGGGTGACTAAAACTAATTTAGTCCCTAGTCACCCCATCCTCAATTTTTACTGACTAGAGACTAGTAGTAGTCATCTTTAGTCAGTAAACCTCCAAACACCCCTGACTTTTACTGACTAAAGTCCCCCTCTCTCTCCTCTAATTGATGTTGCACAAGGGACATTTAATGCTGACTAGTAGTAGTCACCTTCCAAACAGAGCCTGATTAGAAACTTCTAGTCTGACTACTACTAGTCACATGACTAGAAAGTATCCAAACACCCTTTCAATCATTTCATGAGGAGATTTGTACATGGGTGATTGGTTGTGAGTGTCAAGTGGACAGACTGTGCTTAGCTACGTAGGTGATTAGGGGCAGAATCGAACAAGAGAGATATTTGCATTGCGGTGCTCGTGTCGCTGATTGGAACGAGAGACACGAGAAAAGGATGTTGCTGATGCTTTCAGGAGTCGTCGGCTGAATCTTGCATAGTTAAAGCTTTTTTCGTTTGATTGGTCAGCAAAAAGGCAACACTACTATGTTGCCGTGCACGCCATTATGATTATGGCCACAGGAAAATAATAAGAAAACTGTTGATCAATCAATGGGATTTTAGCGCATCCGGAAGAAAGACGATTTTAAATACTACAAGGGCATCTCCAAGACCAACCCGCAAACCGTCCACATCCGTGCAGACCGCGGAAGCCATCCAACGCGGTCATGTATCGGTTTACGGGACGGTGCAGATGCGTTTTCTCCCGCAAATTGGAAACAAAGCAGGGGAGGTTTGCAGGAGTCCAGATAGCAGACACGTAGGACTCCTACACCCCTGGCCCACCTAATCTCCCCTTTGGTCTCATTTTCTTCCGCTCCATCCCTTCTTCCCTTTACTTTGTATCTGTATCCTCCATCTCCGCCGCCGGTGTTGTGCGTCTCCGGCCGCCACAGAGGCATTGCCGAACGTCCGCAACCAACACCGACGTGCCCGCTCGCCTTTACGACAGAGCTCTCCACCCTGGAGCCGTTTGTACCCAGGTACACTCCGTCCCCCTGTTGACAACCTCCATGGCGGACACCACGCCCGACAGGTGTTCGGTCAAATGTCATTGAGCTTATTTTCAAATGTTGTGTCGTTTTTTAGAATACGAAGGATGGTCAGCTACTCGACCATGGGGGATGAGTTGTTATGCGATGCGTGGTTGGTCGTATCCGCAGATTTCGTAGGCAGGAGCAGAGGGGGGGGGGGCTTCTGGCAGCAAGTGCATGAAACGTTTCATGCACGAAAGCACATTGCGTCCTACGACAAGTACATCATTCAACAACACGACGTGAGGTCGTTGTCGTATCGCTGGCACTCTGTCGACGTGGTTCGTCGGCTCGAGGCAGGGTAGCAATTGCACGCGGCAAATGATGAGATCATAAGTTTTGCTTCCTCTTGCTCAAGTTGTTGATTGATTCATTCACTCAATGTTGATCTACAAATTATATGTAGCACGCACGCGCTGCCGTGGTCTGCCACGGGACAGAGGGACAACCATTTACGCGCATACACTGTTGGATGAAGCTGAAGGGTTGAGTATGTGTGGAACGACATGATCCGTTGATGAAGAACTTGTTAGACATCCGGAATATATTTGAATTTGAGACATTCTTGTACTAGACTTAATTTGCATGCTATGTATGGATGATCTGTGTTATTTTCTATCCAAACTTTGATGAATATCAGGCGGTTTGCATGAATATGTCCAGTTTGTTTAAATGCGGGTTGAAATGTATATGGCTATGGTTCGATGGCAGCCTCCCGCATCCGTGTGCGCGACTCCCCCCCCCCCCCCCCCCCCCCCGCGTTCGCATACGGGTCCGGGAGGAAATTTGCGAGTTGTTGTCATCTCTAAAGCAGATCTCGGAACCGCCCACAACTGTTTAGACTGCATGGTCTGAACATGTTTTGACATCCAAGGCGGGTGTGTATCCATCTACAGGCCGGTTCAGATGTCCTTTTACCCGCAAACTAGAAGCGAGGGGGGGCTTTGTGGGAGTCCGGACAGTAGCCACATCGGACTCCGACACCCCTGCCCCACCGATAACCCCTCTCGGACCCCATGCCTCTATCCTTCCATCTTCCTTTGCATCTGTTTACTCTGTTACTGACGTCATCACTCCACCACCTCGGCCGCCCCTCATCCCACCCTTCCCGGAACTTCGCGACTTCGTCACCTCCACCGCTACACTAGGGCTCCACTCCGCTTGTCCTCCACCATAGGTTCACACCTCTCCTCCATCCGTCGCGCAAGTAACATTCGCCCCTACGGTAGTCACCATGCCCGACAAGTCTTCCATTAAATGCCCCTCCTAATTTTTTGTCCCTTCTTCTTTGAAGCAATGGATTCGGATACGGAGTACATATACTAGTACTATGTTAAGTCATCTGATGACTCATCCGACGAGGACAACACGGATAAGACGGCGATTGTGTAGGAGGTCCTGGCAGACGTAGAGCATGCGTAAGAGAAAGTTCTCAATTTCAAGGGATCGATCAAGGGTCATCGGGTGGTCAATCGCAACATGGCACACTACCATTTGATGTTGATGGATGACTACTTTTCCCCCGATGCCCTATTCACTGACAATTTTCGCCGACGCTTTCGGATGTGAAAAATGTCTTTAATATTCTCTACCATGGCGTCGGTCCTTTGATGACTACTCCATCTTGAAGAAGGATGCCATAGGAAGGATCGAGTTCTCTAGTTACAAGAGCATTGCCGCATTGAGGGTGCTTGCATATGGCATGGTCGCTAATTTGTGGGACGAATACCTATGGATGTCTTAGAGCACATGAGGAGACGTCATGGTCAGATTTGCTACAGTCGGGATCTCGGTGTTTGGAGCTCAGTACATGAGAAAACTAACTGCCGTAGACACCGAGAAGATTTTGGCAATGTCTGAAGCAAGAGGGTAGCCAAGTTTGCTTGGATCTCTTGACAATTGGAGATGGAAGAACTGCCAAAAGCTCTACAAGGGCAACATCAGTGTCATGTTAAGAAGCCCACATCATTCTTCAAGCAGTTGCATCACATGATCTTTGGATTTGGCACACTTTTGTTTGGCATGCCCGGGTCCCATAGTGACATCAATGTGCTGCAGCGAGCACCATTGTTTGCTAGGATGACTGAAGGAAAAGCTCCTCCTTGCCACTATGCTAATAGTCATGAATACAACATGGGCTACTATCTGGTCGATGATATCTATCCTCCGTGTGCTACCTTTGTAAAGACCATCTTGTATCCAGTTGATCAGAAAAAGTCCCACTTTGTCCCAAAACAAGAAGCGGCTAGAAAGGATGTTGAGAGGGCATTTATAGTTCTGCAGACCCATTTTGTAGTTGTTTGTGAACCTGCTAAAGAATGGGATCCAGAGACCTTGCCGGAGGTGATGACATGTTGTGTGATCATGCACAACATGATCATGGAAGATGAGGTTGAGGATGCTGCCGCAGCTCTTGAATTTGAGAACATGGGTGAGCCTATCAAATTTCCAAAGCAGAACTGGCCACATTTGATGAGTTTGTTCAAATACATCAACAAACTCGGCATCGAGCAACTCATGAGAAAACTAACTATTGTAGACACCGAGAAGATCTTGGCAATGTCTGAAGCAAGAGGGTAGCCAAGTTTGCTCGGATCTCTTGACTACATGCATTGGAGATGGAAGAACGGCCAAAAGCTCTACAAGGGCAATATCAGTGTCATGTTAAGAAGCCCGCCATCATTATTGAAGCAGTTGCATCACATGATCTTCGGATTTGGCACACTTCTATTTGGTATGTGCGGGTCTCACAATGACATCAATGTGCTGAAGCGATCACCATTGTTTGCTAGGATGGCTGAAGGGAAAGCTCCTCCTTGCCAGTATGCTAATGGTCATGAATACAACATGGGCTACTATCTGGTCGATGATATCTATCCTCCGTGTGCTACCTTTGTCAAGACCATCTCAGAGCCAGTTGATCAGAAAAAGTATCACTTTGTCCCAAAACAAGAAGTAGCTAGAAAGGATGTTGAGAGGGCATTTGGAGGTCTGTAGGCCCATTTTGTAGTTGTTTGTGAACCTGCTAAAGAATGGGATCCAGAGACCTTGTTGTAGGTGATGACATGCTGTGTGATCATGCACAACATGATCGTGGAGGATGAGGTTGAGGATGCTGCCGCAACTCTTGAATTTGAGAACATGGGTGAGCCTATCAGATTTCCAGAGTAGAACTAGCCACATTTGATGAGTTTGTTCAAATACATCAACAAACTCAGCATCGAGCAACTCATGATAAAACTAACTGCCGTAGACACCAAGAAGATCTTGGCAATGTCTGAAGCAAGAGGGTAGCCAAGTTTGCTCGAATCTCTTGACTACATGCATTGGAGATGGAAGAACTGCCAAAAGCTATACAAGGGCAATATCAGTGTCATGTTAAGAAGCCCGCCATCATTCTTGATGCAGTTGCATCACATGATCTTGATTTGGCACACTTTTGTTTGGCATGCCTGGGTCTCACAATGACATCAATGTGCTGAAGAGATCACCATTGTTTGCTAGGATGGTTGAAGGGAAAGCTCCTCCTTGCCACTATGCTAATGGTCATGAATACAACATGGGCTTCTATCTGGTCGATGATATCTATCCTCCGTGTGCTACCTTTGTCAAGACCATCTCAGAGCCAGTTGATCAAAAAAAGTCTCACTTTGTCCCCAAACAAGAAGCAGCTAGAAAGGATGTTGAGAGGGAATTTGGAGTTCTGTAGGCCCATTTTGTAGTTGTTTGTGGACCTGCTAAAGAATGGGATCCAGAGACCTTGTTGGAGGTGATGACATGTTGTGTGATCATGCACACCATGACCGTGAAGGATGAGATTGGGGATGCTGTCACAACTCTTGAATTTGAGAACATGGGTGAGCCTATCAAATTTTCAGAGAAGAAATGGCCACATTTGATGAGTTTGTTCAAATACATCAACAAACTTGGCATCGAGCAACTCATGTCAGTCACGTGCTTGGAGCCACACGCACCAGCGAACCCAAGCACCATTTGAGCAGACACAATGAATTCCTGCCAGATTGACTCCGACCACAGTCGGGCACACTCCTCCCTGGAGTAGTGGACGGCCATCTCCTCATCGTCCTTGCACGGGACGAGGTCCCAGTTGGTGGATCTGGACATCTCGGAGTCGGGTTTACTATCCGTCATGGCGGAGAAGATCGAAGTTCGACGGACAAGAGCTTGGGGAGGGAGTAGAGTGTAGTGTCTAGGGTTTGGTCCAGAGTGCGGATATGGATGAATATATGTGGGATTTGGATGGGCCATGGTGGCCCTAGCGTCCCCTTTTCCATCCCACAGATGGGCTGGATATGGGGGTTGCTCATCAGCCAGAACGTTTAGGTTGCATTTGTGGCGGCCGGTTGGGTGGCTTTCTTCTATCCGGGCAGGCCGCCCGGGCGTTTAGGGAGGATATGGGGCATCTACTTTAGGGCACCAAAGCTGGCTTGGAGTAAAAATTTAATACCAAAAAGTGCTTTTTAGGTCACCAAAAATCGTCCATCTCCAACAGCTACCCTAAAATAGAGCACTTCCAAACATGCAAACAATTTTTTGAAAGCATATTGCATACTTGGTTCTAAACATTTTAAAATATCCAAACATTGCACTAAACATAAAGTTCATCCTTATACCAAAAAAGAGAGAGATACATAAAAGATCACTACTACTTGATCACCTAAACATAAAGATCCTACTCGTCCGACACGTAGTCGGTGGCAATGGAGTTCCAAAGCGCTATGGTCTCCTCCTTAGAGGAGTTCAACTCCTCCTCCGACTCGAGTTTCATCATCGTCAAGGGCCTAGCTCGTCCTCCTCCTTCATATAATCTCGCTTCCACAAGAATTATGCCTCGTACTGTATGTATTGCAGATTCTCCGTTGCCTCCGCATCACTCTCATCGGAACAATGAGTATGTCCCTCTTCTTCTCCTCCTCACAGGGCACAATGGTCTGTGAACTAGATTACTGACTCTAGTAAACTCTTAGGTGTTAGTCACATGAAGATGTGAACTAATCACATAAACATGTGAACTATTGATGTTAAATCACATGACGATGTGAACTAGATTATTGACTCTAGTGCAAGTGGGAGACTGAAGGAAATATGCCTAGAGGCAATAATAAAGTTGTTATTTATATTTCCTTATATCATGATAAATGTTTATTATTCATGCTAGAATTATATTAACCGGAAACTTAGTACATGTGTGAATACATAGACAAACAGAGTGTCACTAGTATGCCTCTACTTGACTAGCTCGTTGATCAAAGATGGTTATGTTCCTAGCCATAGACATGAGTTGTCATTTGATTAACGGGATCACATCATTAGGAGAATGATGTGATTGACTTGACCCATTCCGTTAGCTTAGCACTTGATCGTTTAGTTATGTTGCTATTGCTTTCTTCATGACTTATACATGTTCCTATGACTATGAGATTATGCAACTCCCGTTTACCGAGGAACACTTTGTGTGCTACCAAACGTCACAACGTAACTGGGTGATTATAAAGGTGCTCTACAGGTGTCTCCAAAGGTACTTGTTGGGTTGGCGTATTTCGAGATTAGGATTTGTCACTCCGATTGTCGGAGAGGTATCTCTGGGCCCACTCGGTAATGCACATCACTATAAGCCTTGCAAGCATTATAACTAATGAGTTAGTTGCGGGATGATGTATTACGGAACGAGTAAAGAGACTTGCCGGTAACGAGATTGAACTAGGTATTGAGATACCGACGATCGAATCTCGGGCAAGTAACATACCGATGACAAAGGGAACAACGTATGTTGTTATGCGGTTTGACCGATAAAGATCTTCGTAGAATATGTGGGAGCCAATATGAGCATCCAGGTTCCGCTATTGGTTATTGACCGGAGACGTGTCTCGGTCATGTCTGCATAGTTCTCGAACCCGTAGGGTCCGCACGCTTAAAGTGGTGATGAATCGGTATTATGAGTTTTTGTGTTTTGATGTACCGAAGGTAGTTCGGAGTCCCGGATGAGATCGGGGACATGACGAGGAGTCTCGAAATGGTCGAGACGTAAAGATCGATATATTGGACGACTATATTCGGACATCGGAAAGGTTCCGAGTGATTCGGGTATTTTTCGGAGTACCGGAGAGTTATGGGAATTCGCCGGGGAGTAGATGGGCCTTATTGGGCTTTAGGGGAAAGAGAGAGGAGAGTGCGCGCCCCCCCAAGGCCTAGTCCGAATTGGACTAGGGGGAGGGGCGGCGCCCTCCTTCCTTCTCTTCTCTTTTCCCTTTCCTTCTCTCCTACTCCTACTACTTGGAAGGGCTCCTAGTTCTACTAGGAAAGGGGGAATCCTACTCCCGGTGGGAGTAGGACTCCCCTAGGGCGCGCCATAGAGAGGGCCGGCCCTCTCCCTCCTCCACTCCTTTATATACGGGGAGAGGGGCACCCCTTGGAGACACAACAATTGATCATTGATCTCTTAGCCGTGTGCGGTGCCCCCCTCCACCATAATCCACCTCGATCATATCGTAGCGGTGCTTAGGCGAAGCCCTGCGTCGGTAGCATCATCATCACCGTCACCACCGTCGTGCTGACGAAACTCTCCTGTGAAGCTTTGCTGGATCGGAGCTCGCGGGACGTCATCGAGTTGAACGTGTGCAGAACTCGGAGGTGCCGTGCGTTCGGTACTTGGATCGGTCGGATCATGAAGACGTACGACTACATCAACCGCGTTGTGCTAACGCTTCCGCATTCGGTCTATGAGGGTACGTGGACACACTCTCCCCTCTCGTTGCTATGCATCACCATGATCGTGTGTGCGTAGGAAATTTTGAAATTACTACGTTCCCCAACAGTGGCATCCGAGCCAGTTATGCGTAGATGTTATATGCACGAGTAGAACACAAGTGAGTTGTGGGCGATACAAGTCATACTGCTTACCAACATGTCATACTTTGGTTCGGCGTATTGTTGGATGAAGCGGCTCCCGGACCACATACGCGTACGCTTACGCGAGACTGTTCTATCCGACGTGCTTTGCACACAGTGGCGGTGGGTGTCAGTTTCCTCCAACTTTAGTTGAACGAAGTGTGGCTAGCCCGGTCCTTGACGAAGGTGGTTAAAACACTAACTTGATGGAAACTATCATTGTGGTTTTTGATGCGTAGGGTAAGACGGTTCTTGCTCAGCCCGTAGCAGCCACGTGAAAACTGGCAACAACAAGTAGAGGACGTCTACTTTTTGCAAGGCATGTTGTGATGTGATATGGTCAAGATGTGATGAGATATAAGTGTTATGAGATGATCATGTTTTGTTGAAGTTATCGGCAACTGGCAGAAGCCTTATGGTTGTCTCTTTATTGCATAAGATGCAAGCGCCAAATAATTGCTTTACTTTATTGCTATGCGATAGCAATAGTTGCAAGAGAAATAGTTGGCGAGACGACCATGTGATGACACGTTGATAGAGATCAAGAGGATGGAGATCATGGTGTCATGCCGGTAACGATAGAGATCATGATGGACTTTGGAGATGGAGATCAAAGGCACAAAATGAATGATGGCCATAATCATGTCACATATTTTTGATTGCTGTGGATGTTTATCTTTATGCATCTTATTTTTGCTTAGTTCACGGTAGCATTATAAGATGATATGTCACTAAATTTCAAGGTACAAGTGTTCTCCCTGATATGCACCGTTGCCAAAGTTCATCGTGCCGAGACACCACATGATGATCGGGTGGATAAGCTCAACGTTCATCTACAACGGGTGTAAGACAGTTTTTCGCACGCAGAATACTCGGGTTAAACTTGATGAGCCTAGCATATGCAGATATGGCCTCGGAACACTGAGACCGAAAGGTCGAGCATGAATCATATAGTAGATATGATCAACATAGTGATGTTCACCATTGAAAACTACTCCATCTCACGTGATGATCGGACATGGTTTAGTTGATATGGATCACGTGATCACTTAGATGATTAGAGGGATGTCTATCTAAGTGGGAGTTCTTAAGTAATATGATTAATTGAACTTAAATTTATCATGAACTTAGTCCTGATAGTATTTGCATATCTATGTTGTAGATCAATAGCTCGCACATAGCTTCCCCGTTTATTTTTGATATGTTCCTAGAGAAAAATAAATTGAAAGATGTTAGTAGCAATGATGCGGATTGGATCCGTGATCTGAGGATTATCCTCATTGCTGCACAGAAGAATTATGTCCTTGATGCACCGCTAGGTGACGGACCTATTGCAGGAGCATATGCAGACGTTATGAACGTTTGGCAAAGCTCGGTATGATGACTACTTGATAGTTTAGTGCACCATGCTTTACGGCTTAGAACCGGGACTTCAAAAATGTTTTGAACGCCACGGAGCATATAAGATGTTCCAAGAGTTGAAAAGTATTTCATACTCATGCCCGTGTCGAGAGGTAGGAGACCTCTGACAGTACTTTGCCTAAAGATGGAGGAGAATAGCTCAACCAGTGAGCATGTGCTCAGATTGTCTGGGTACTGCAATTGCTTGAATCAAGTGGGAGTTAATCTTCCAGATAAGATAGTAATTGACAAAGTTCTCTAGTCACTATCACCAAGTTACTAGAACTTAGTGATGAACTATAATATGCAAGGGATAAGAAACAATTCCCAAGCTCTTCGTGATGCTGAAATCGACGAAGGTAGAAATCAAGAAAAGCATCAAGTGTTGATGGTTGACAAGACCACTAGTTTCAAGAAAAGGGCAAAGGGAAGAAGGGGAACTTCAAGAAGAACGGCAAGCAAGTTGCTGCTCAAGTGAAGAAGCCCAAGTCTCCTAAGCCTGAGACTAAGTGCTTCTACTGCAAAGGGACTGGTCACTGGAAGCAGAACTACCCCAAGATTTGGCGGATAAGAAGGATGGCAAAGTGAACAAAGTATATTTGATATACATGTTATTGATGTGTACTTTACTAGTGTTTATAGCAACCCCTCAGTATTTGATACTAGTTCAGTTGCTAAGATTAGTAACTCGAAAACGGGAGTTGCAAATGAACAGAGACTAGTTAAGGGTGAAGTGACGATGTGTGTTGGAAGTGGTTCCAAGATTGATATGATCATCATCGCACACTCCCTATACTTTCGGGATTAGTGTTGAACCTAAATAAATGTTATTTGGTGTTTGCGTTAAGCATGAATATGATTTGATCATGTTTATTGCAATACGGTTATTCATTTAAAGTCAGAGAATAATTGTTGTTCTGTCTGCATGAATAAAACCTTCAATGGTCATACACCCAAGGTGAATGGTTTATTGAATCTCGATCGTAGTGATACACATATTCATAATATTGAAGCCAAAAGATGCAAAGTTAATAATGATAGTGCAACTTATTTGTGGCACTGCCGTTTAGGTCATATTGGTGTAAAGCGCATGAAGAAAATCCATGCTGATGGGCTTTTGGAATCACTTGATTATGAATCAGTTGATGCTTGCGAACCATGCCTCATAGGCAAGATGACTAAGACTCCGTTCTCCGGAACAATGGAGCGAGCAACTGACTTATTGGAAATAATACATACTGATGTATGCGGTCTGATGAGTGTTGAGACTCGCGGCGGGTATCATTATTTTCTGACCTTCACAGATGATTTGAGTAAGATATGGGTATATCTACTTGATGAAACATAAGTCTGAAACATTTGAAAAGTTCAAAGAATTTCAGAGTGAAGTGGAAAATCATCGTAACAAGAAAATAAAGTTTCTACGATCTGATCGTGGAGGAGAATATTTGAGTTACGAGTTTGGTCTTCATTTGAAACAATGCAGAATAGTTTCGCAACTCACGCCACCTGGAACACCACAGCGTAATGGTGTGTCCGAACGTCGTAATCCGTACTTTACTAGATATGGTGCGATCTATGATGTCTCTTACTGATTTACCGCTATCGTTTTGGGGTTATGCATTAGAGACAGCTGCATTCACGTTAAATAGGGCACCATCTAAATCCGTTGAGATGACACCGTATGAACTATGGTTTGGCTAGAAACCTAAGCTGTTTTCTTAAAGTTTGGGTTGTGATGCTTATGTGAAAAAGTTTCAGCCAGATAAGCACAAACCTAAATCGGAAAAGTGCATCTTCATAGGATACCCAAAAGAAACTGTTGGGTACACCTTCTATCACAGATCCGAAGGCAAGACATTTGTTGCTAAGAATGGATCCTTTCTAGAGAAGGAGTTTCTCTCGAAAGAAGTGAGTGGGAGGAAAGTAGAACTTGATAAGGTAATTGTACCTTCTCCTGAATTGGAAAGTAGTTCATCATAGAAATCAGTTCCAGTGATTCCTACACCAATTAGTGAGGAAGCTAATAATGATGATCATGAAACTTCAGATCAAGTTACTACTGAACCTCGTAGGTCAACCAGAGTACGGTCCGCACCAGAGTGGTATGGTAATCCTTTCTGGGAAGTCATGTTACTAGACCATGACAAACCTACAAACTATGAGGAAGCGATGATGAGCCCAGATTCCGCAAAATGGCTTGAGGCCATGAAATCTGAGATGGGATCCATGTATGAGAACAAAGTATGGACTTTGATTGACTTGCCCGATGATCGGTGAGTCATTAAGAATAAATGGATCTTCAAGAGGAAGACGGACGCTGATAGTAGTGTTACTATCTACAAAGCTCGAATTGTCGCAAAATGTTTTCGACAAGTTCAAGGTGTTGACTACGATGAGATTTTCTCACTCGTATCGATGCTTAAAAGTCTGTCCGAATCATGTTAGCAGTTGCCACATTTTATGAAATCTGGCAAATGGATGTCAAAACTGCATTCCTTAATGGATTTCTTAAAGAAGAGTTGTATATGATGCAACCAGAAGGTTTTGTCGATCCTAAAGGTGCTAACAAAGTGAGCAAGCTCCAGCGATCCATCTATGGACTGGTGCAAGCATCTCGGAGTTGGAATATATGCTTGATAAAGTGATCAAAGCATATGGTTTTATACAGACTTGCGGTGAAGCCTGTATTTACAAGAAAGTGAGTGGGAGCACTACAACATTCTGATAAGTATATGTGAATGACATATTGTTGATCGGAAATAATGTAGAATTTTCTGGAAAGCATAAAGGAGTGTTTGAAAGAGTTTTTCAAAGAAAGACCTCGGTGAAGCTACTTACATATTGAGCATCAAGATCTATAGAGATAGATCAAGACGCTTGATATATTTTCAATGAGTACATACCTTGAAGATTTTGAAGTAGTTCAAAATGGAACAGTCAAAGAAGGAGTTCTTGCCTGTGTTGCAAGGTGTGAAGTTGAGTAAAGACTCAAAACCCGACCACGGCAGAAATAGAAAGAGAATGAAAAGTCATTCCCTATGCCTCAGTCATAGGTTCTATAAAGTATATGCTATGTACCTAGACCTATTGTATACCCTGCCCTGATTGGCAAGAAGTACGATAGTGATCTAGGAGTAGATCACTAGACAGCGGTCAAAATTATCCTTAGAGGACTAAGGAAATATTTCTCGTAATTGATACGTCTCCATCGTATCTACTTTTCCAAACACTTTTGCCCTTGTTTTGGACTCTAACTTGCATGATTTGAATGGAACTAACCCGGACTGACGCTGTTTTCAGCAGAATTACCATGGTGTTATTTATGTGCAGAAACAAAAGTTCTCGGAATGACCTGAAACTTCACGGAGCAACTTTTTGGAAAATATAAAAAATACCTGCAAAAGATGAAGGCCAGGGGGCCCACCACCTGTCCACGAGGGTGGGGGCGCGCCTGCCCCCCTAGGGCGCGCCCCCCTACCTCGTGGGCCCCCTGGAGCTCCTCCAACTCCAACTCTATATATTGTGTTTCGGGGAGAAAAAATCAGAGAGAAGAATTCATCGCGTTTTATGATACGGAGCCGCCGCCAAGCCCTAAAACCTCTCGGGAGGGCTGATCTGGAGTCGTTCGGGGCTCCGGAGAGGGGAATCCGTCGCCATCATCATCATCAACCATCCTCCATCACCAATTTCATGATGCTCACCGCCGTGCGTGAGTAATTCCATCGTAGGCTTGCTGGACGGTGATGGGTTGGATGAGATTTATCATGTAATCGAGTTAGTTTTGTTAGGGTTTGATCCCTAGTATCCACTATGTTCTGAGATTGATGTTGCTATGACTTTGCTATGCTTAATGCTTGTCACTAGGGCCCGAGTGCCATGATTTCAGATCTGAACCTATTATGTTTTCATCAATATATGAGAGTTCTTGATCCTATCTTGCAAGTCTATAGTCACCTATTATGTGTTATGATCCGTTAACCCCGAAGTGACAATAATCGGATACTTACCGGTGATGACCGTAGTTTGAGGAGTTCATGTATTCACTATGTGTTAATGCTTTGTTCCGGTACTCTATTAAAAGGAGGCCTTAATATCCCTTAGTTTCCATAAGGACCCCGCTGCCACGGGAGGGTAGGACAAAAGATGTCATGCAAGTTCTTTTCCATAAGCACGTATGACTATATTTGGAATACATGCCTACATTACATTGATGAACTGGAGCTAGTTCTGTGTCACCCTAGGTTATGACTGTTACATGATGAACCGCATCTGGCATAATTCTCCATCACCGATCCATTGCCTACGAGCTTTCCATATATTGTTCTTCGCTTATTTACTTCCGTTGCTATTGCTATCATCACTACAAAATACCAAAAACATTACTTTTACTACTGTTACCTTTTTGCTACCGTTACCACTACTATCATATTACTTTGCTACTAAATACTTTGCTGCAGATACTAAGTTTCCAGGTGTGGTTGAATTGACAACTCAGCTGCTAATACTTGAGAATATTCTTTGGCTCCCCTTGTGTCGAATCAATAAATTTGGGTTGAATACTCTACCCTCGAAAACTGTTGCGATCCCCTATACTTGTGGGTTATCAAGACATTTTCTGGCGCCGTTGCCGGGGAGCATAGCTCTATTCTTTGAGTCACTTGGGATTTATATCTGCTTATCATTATGAAGAACTTGAGAGATCCAAAAACCAAGATTTATCCCTCAACTACGAGGGGAGGTAAGGAACTGCCATCTAGCTCTGCACTTGATTCACCTTCTGTTTTGAGTAAGCTTGCGACACCTAAACCTGCTTCTGCTATTCGTTCTGATATGTCGCATGTTATTGATGATGCCACTTCTGCTATACATGATACTTATGATGAAACTACTTCTATGCTTGATACTACTGTGCCACTTGGTGAATTTCTTGATGAACAACTTGCTAGGGCTAGAGAGATTGAAAATATTGAATCTGATAATACTGATGAAATTGATGATGAAGACTTGCCTGTTATTCCTGAGGGTTATGTTTTTGATAAAGAAGCTTCTTTAGCTATTTTAGCTTGCAAAGATAGATACGAACTCAAGAGGTTATTAGCTAAATGGAATAAGCAATCTCTAAATGCTAGAATGAAACCTGACCCTGCTTTTGCTACTTCACCTATCTGTGTTACCGATAAGGATTATGAATTCTCTGTTGATCCTGATATAATTACTTTGGTTGAATCTGATCCTTTTCATGGCTATGAATCTGAAACTGTTGTGGCACATCTTACTAAATTAAATGATATAGCTACCCTGTTCACTAATGATGAGAAACTCGCTACTTTTATATCCTTAAAATATTTCCGTTCTCATTAAAGGGTGATGCTAAGATATGGTTTAATTCTCTTGATCCTGGTTGTGTGCGTAGTCCCCAGGATATGATTTATTACTTCTCTGCTAAATATTTCCCTGCTCATAAGAAACAAGCTGCTTTAAGGGATATATATAATTTTGTGCAAATTGAAGAAGAGAGTCTCCCACAAGCTTGGGGGAGGCTTCTCCAATTACTTAATGCTTTGCCTGATCATCCTCTTAAGAAAAATGAAATACTTGATATCTTTTATAATGGACTAACCGATGCCTCCAGAGATTACCTGGATAGTTGTGCTGGTTCTGTTTTCAGGGAAAGAACACCGGATGAAGCTGAAATTCTATTGAATAATATGTTGACAAATGAAAATAATTGGACACCTCCGGAGCCAATTCCTGAGCCTATTCCTAAACCAACTCCGAAGAAGAGGGGTATTCTATTTCTCAGTCCTGAAGATATGCAAGAGGCAAAGAAATCTATGAAAGAAAAAGGTATTAAAGCTGAAGATGTTAAGAATTTACCTCCTATTGAAGAAATACATGGTCTTAATTTACCGCCTGTGAAGAAACATATGATCTTAATCCATTACCTATTGAAGAAACTCATGGTCTTGATAACCCGACACAGGTAGTAAAGGTAAATTCTCTCTATAGATATGATAAAGCTGAAATCCCATTTACTAAGTTTGCTAGCCCATGCTTAGATGAGTTTGATAAATTTATGGTTAAGCAAGAAGATTTAATGCTTATTTTGGTAGACAATTGAAATACAATTCAAATATGCTTGAACACTTGGGTGATTATATGGCTAATGTCAAAGGTGAACTTAAACTTATTAGTAAACATGCTTCTATGGTTACCACTCAAGTAGAACAAGTACTTAAAGCTCAAAATGATTTGCTCAATGAATTGAATAGTAAGAATAATGATTATGCTGTTAGAGTGGCTACTAGAACTGGTAGAATGACTCAGGAACCTTTGTATCCTGAAGGCCACCCTAAGAGAATTGAGCAAGATTCTCAGAGAAATAATATAGATGCACCTAGTCCTTCTAAAAGGAAAGAAAAATGATAGGACTTTGCATGCTTCTAGTGAACCTGTTATTGAAACACCTGAGAATCCAAATGATATTTCTATTTCTGATGCTGAAACTCAATCTGGTAATGAACCTAAAACTAGTAATAATGTTAATGATAATGTTCATGATGATGCTCAACCTAGTAATGATAATGATATAGAAATTGAACATGCTGTTGATCTTGATAACCCACAATCAAAGAATCAACGTTATGATAAGAAAGACTTTGTTGCTAGGAAACATGGTAAAAAAAGAGAACCATGGGTTCAGAAACCCATGCCTTTTCTGTGATGGCCTGGCTTATTAGGGATGATAGACTACTCATATCAATAAGGAATTCCTTCTTTTTCGGGAGCCCATTCGGACAGAACTCCAAAGTTAAGCGTGCTCAGCTTGGAGTAGTGTCAGGATGGGTGACCGACCGGAAGTTGCTCCCGGGTGCGCACGAGTGAGGACAAAGTGCGCAGAAAAGACTAGTATTGATCTGTGGGGCCAGTCTAGATCCCGCCAGGAGTAACGACCACCGGCGGGTGTGTCCGGGGCGTTACAAGTTGGTATCAGAGCCGACCCTCGCGGTTACACGGATGTTTGCGGACAGGTGCGTGGTCATGTTGTTCATGACGTTTGTGACCCGTCGTGGCACCCGGCATGGCACATGTACCGGACTGGAAGCACAGACGTTTGTGCCAAGAGGGAACGTTCCTGTGGCCCGACGAGGACGTCGGTTCCTCTGAGTGGGGGTGTATGTGATGCCTGGCTTATTAGGGATGATAGACTACTCATATCAATAAGGAATTCCTTCTTTTCCGGGAGCCCATTCGGACAGAACTCCAAAGTTAAGCGTGCTCAGCTTGGAGTAGTGTCAGGATGGGTGACCGACCGGGAAGTTGCTCCCGGGTGCGCACGAGTGAGGACAAAGTGCGCAGAAAAGACTAGTATTGATCTATGTGGGGCCAGTCTAGATCCCGCCAGGAGTAACGACCACCGGCGGGTGTGTCCGGGGCGTTACATTTTCCTCCCAAACCATAAGAAAAAGGATGATGAGGATTTTGAGCACTTTGCTGAAATGATTAGACCTATCTTTTTGCGTATGCGATTAACTGATATGCTCAAAATGAATCCTTATGCTAAGTATATGAAAGATATTGTTACAAATAAAAGAAAGATACCGGAAGCTGAAATTTCCACCATGCTTGCTAATTATACTTTTAAGGGTGGAATACCAAAGAAACTTGGAGATCCAGGAGTACCCACTATACCATGCTCCATTAAAAGAAACTATGTTAAAACTGCTTTATGTGATCTTGGAGCCGGTGTTAGTGTTATGCCTCTCTCTTTATATCGTAGACTTGATTTGAATAAGTTGACACCTACTGAAATATCTTTGCAAATGGCTGATAAATCAACTGCTATACCTGTCGGTATTTGTGAGGATGTGCCTGTTGTTTAACGGACTTTGTTATTCTTGATATTCCCGAGGACGATAGTATGTCTATTATTCTTGGAAGACCCTTTTTGAATACTGCAGGGGCTGTTATTGATTGCACTAAAGGCAATGTCACTTTTCATGTTAATGGTAATGAGCATACGGTACACTTTCCGAGGAAACAACCTCAAGTTCATAGTATCAACTCTATTGGAAAAATTCCATCGATTATATTTGGAGGTTTTGAATTTCCTCTTCCTACTGTCAAGAAGAAATATGATATTCTTATTATTGGGGATGTGCATATCCCCGTTGAGGTAACATAGTGTTATTCGAAATTTCTCCAGTTCCATGTTATTCGGAATGAGTTCGTTAACAAGACTTGATCAACCTTGTTAGTGGATTCCTTTTGATGAGCATGAGATGGATGAAACTAGAAGGCACAACCTTCTGTACCCTCCTTTTACTTTCTGTTATTTATATTAAATAAAATAAAAATAGTAATTTTGTCTGTTATCTGATTATCCGTGCAATATAAAAATACCCCGAAAATAAAAGTTCTCCAAATGCCCTGAAATTTAAATATGATTTTTTCTGGAATATTTGAGAATATTTGGCACTGAGAACACAGCAGGGGGGTCAACCACCTGCCCACGAGGGTGGAGGGGCGCCCCCTGCCTCGTGGGCCCACGGTGGCCCTCCTCCACTTATCCTTTCACCCACACACTCCTTCTTCCTCCCCCAAACACGAATATCCAGCTCAAACCCGAGTCCAAGCTCTTTTGCTGCCATTTTCGATCTCCTTGCTCAAAGCACCTCTCACAAAACTGCTTGGGGAGATTGTTCCTTGGTATGTGACTCCTCCATTGGTCCAATTAGTTTTTGTTCTAGTGCTTTATTCATTGCAAATTTTTGCTACTTAGGTGACCCTGTTCTTGAGCTTGCATGTCAAATTTATATGGTCAAAAGTAGTTTTGATGCATGATATAGGCCCTAGGCACTTGTAGGAGTAGTTGCTATCAATATTATTGAGTTTGGTTTACTTTTATTTTGAAGTTACTAAAATTTTTAGAATTTTTTCAGAGGAAGAAAAATGCTTAGGAAAATGTTCCAAGGTGGTTCCTCAAGGAAGCAAGGACCCAGACTTGCAATGCGTGATGCTGATGATGAGCCACCAAGAGACGCTCCAGTGCGTCCTTGTGAGTGGCCTTCTGAAAACTTTATGGATCGAGTGGGAATTAAGGAAGAATTCAACGCATATTTGCTTAACGCTGATCTTGTGAGCTTCGAGGAAGAGAAGTGCAGCCAGTATCACAATCTCACTAGTTCCTTTGTGAGGAGGTTTGAATTTTCATCTTCACGTAATTCTTCAACTGTCCTGTTTGATCTTAAAGAAAATTCTTATACTATGGACTTAGAGGATTTTACCACTGCTTGCAAACTTCCACAATGGGGTAGTATAAGGGATCCTCGCAAATATGAATTTAGAGATTTTCTTGCTAACATAACTGTGGGAGAATCTAGAGATATTACACAAGCTACCATAGGGAGCATTCACTTTCCTACTATACATTATTTTGCTCTCTTCATAGGTAGATGCATTAATGGTAAAGATGAGGCATGTCATATGTGTGTCCCTGACCTCAGTATTCTTAGGAGTGCTGTGTTAGGAGATAAATCTTATAATTTGGGAGCCATTGTTGCACGTAGGTTGCATCTTAATAGATTTAATGGAGATTTCTTTGGAGGAATTTATGCAACCCGCATAGCTAATTTTCTTGGTGTAGCCATACACGAAGATGATATTAAATTACCCCCTTCTTACCTAGACTTTAATGCTATGGTTCACCACCAGCTTGTCGAGAGGAATGAATCACCCCTCCAGTATCGACTAATCTTTGACAGACGCCGTGCTGCCCATATTACTCTCCCTGCTCCTACCTTCTTTGATCATCAGGCAAAAGGAAGATATGTTATTACCGGAGAGGAGGCAGATGAGTACGAGAAGAGAGCGGAGGCCGCTCGTTGCCACCCTGCAGCTCAGGAGGCGATAGCCGCTGCATCTCAGTACGACCCAGCTATTATTATGGATATCCGCCAGGCCAGCCGTGGCCATAGACCAACTTAGGCCAAAAGCCTAAGCTTGGGGAAGTACGTATTTCCCACCGACATTACATTTATGCTCACACACTCATTGCTAGATGTCGGTGCTCATACTTTTTCATTGTATCATCCATGCTAGTTTATTTTCTTTTTATGCTTTCTTTTTGTGTGTTTAATAAACCTTAAGAAAAAACCAAAAAAATTAGTTGTAGCTTCTAATTAGTTTACTTCCAATTCTTGTAGTAGTAATTAAAAAGAAAACCTAAAAATATTTCCTGTTCTTCTTTTACTTATTGGGAGCTCTCCCGTGTAAATAGTTTTATTTCTTTTCTTTTCCTTGGGGTCGATAGGAGAAGACCTTAATTAAATTGTTGAAGTGGCTCTTGTATGCATAATTGTTGATCTGACAAAAGAGCCCATATTGCCTTGTCTTCTCCTGTTTATTGAATGCTTGCAGATTCCAGCTTAGTCCAATGCACATGCACTATTATTATTATTCACATCGTTCAGTCGTGCAAGTGAAAGACAATTATGACGATATATGATGGACTGACTGAGATGAGAAAAGCCGGTATGAACTCGACCTCTTTTGTTTTTGTAAATATGATTAGTTCATCGTTCCTGATTCAGCCTATTATGAATAAACTTGTTTGCAATGACAACTAGAGATCATAGTTTCTTGTGCCATGCTTGATTAGCTATGAGTTATAATGGTTTACCTTCCGTGCCAACATGCTATTAAAATGGTTGTGATGTGGTATGATAGGGTGGTATCCTCCTCTGAATGATTTAAGTGACTTGACTTGGCGCATGTTCACGCATGTAGTTGAAACAAAATCAACATAGCCTTCATGATATTTATGTTCATGGTGGATTATATCCTACTCATGCTTGCATTCGGTGTTGATTAATTTTAATGCATGTTCATGACTGTTGTCGCTCTCTAGCTGGTCGCTTCCCAGTCTTTTGCTAGCCTTCACCTGTACTAAGCGGGAATACTGCTTGTGCATCCAACTCCATAAACCCCAAAGTTATTCCACATGAGTCCACCGTACCTACCTATATACGGTATCTACTTGCCGTTCCAAGTAAATTTGTATGTGCCAAACTCTAAACCTTCAAATAAATATCCTGTTTTGTATACTCGAATAGCTCATGTATCAACTAGGGCTGTCTGTATCTTCCATGTTAGGTGGGTTATTCTCAAGAGGAGTGGACTCCACTCCTCACTCACGAGAAAGTGGCTGGTCACCGGGATGCCCAGTCCCATGCTTTATGCAAACTAAATCAAAATAATTGCAAACAAAACTCCCCCTAGGACTCTTGTTAGTTGGAGGCACTCGTTGTTTCGAGCAAGCCATGGATTGATGCTTGTTGGTGGATGGGGGAGTATAAACTTTACCATTTTGTTTGGAAACCGCCTATAATGTGTGTAGCATGGAAGATACTGCCATCTCTTGGTTGTTATGTTGACAATGAAAGTATACCGCTCAAAATATTATTCACCTCTATTTCAAAACCGAGCTCTGGCACCTCTACAAATCCCTGCTTCCCTCTGCGAAGGGCCTATCTATTTACTTTTATGCCGAGTCATCATCCTCTTATTAAAAAGCACCAGTTGGAGAGCACCGCTGTCATTTGCATTCATTATTGTTAGTTTACATTGAGTATGACTTGATTGGATCTCTTTTACCATGAATTACAATGTCTAGTCAGTCCTTGGTCTTTAAAGGTGCTCTGCATTTATGTTTTGCGGTCTCAGAAAGGGCTAGCAAGATACCATCTTGTTATATCATATTATGATTGTTTTGAGAAAGTGTTGTCATCTGAGATTTATTATTATTGCTCGCTAGTTGATTATGCTATTTATATGAGTAAACTTGAGACTTAAGCGTTATTGCGAATGTGGTTAGTTATAATCTTTGCTGAAAACTTGAATGCTGGCTTTACATATTTACAACAACAAGAGCAAACAGAGTTTGTAAAAGTTTTTCTTTATCACTTTCAGTTTGTCAACTGAATTGCTTGAGGACAAGCAAAGGTTTAAGCTTGGGGGAGTTGATACGTCTCCGTCGTATCTACTTTTCCAAACACTTATGCCCTTGTTTTGGACTCTAACTTGCATGATTTGAATGGAACTAACCCGGGCTGACGATGTTTTCAGCAGAATTACCATGATGTTATTTATGTGCAGAAACAAAAGTTCTTGGAATGACCTAAAACGTCACGGAGCAAATTTTTGGAAAATATAAAAAATACCTGCAAAAGATGAAGGCCAGGGGGCCCACCACCTGTCCACGAGGGTGGGGGGCGCGTCTGCCCCCCTAGGGCGTGCCCCCCTACCTCGTGGGTCCCCTGGAGCTCCTCCGACTCCAACTCCAACTCTATATATTGTGTTTCGAGGAGAAAAAAATCAGAGAGAAGAATTCATCGCGTTTTACGATAAGGAGCCGCCGCCAAGCCCTAAAACCTCTCGGGAGGGCTGATCTGGAGTCCGTTCGGGGCTCCGGAGAGGGGAATCCGTCGCCATCGTCATCATCAACCATCCTCCATCACCAATTTCATGATGCTCACCGTCGTGCGTGAGTAATTCCATCGTAGGCTTGCTGAACGGTGATGGGTTGGATGAGATTTATCGTGTAATCGAGTTAGTTTTGTTAGGGTTTGATCCCTAGTACCCATTATGTTCTGAGATTGATGTTGCTATGACTTTGCTATGATTAATGCTTGTCACTAGGGCTCGAGTGCCATGATTTCAGATCTGAACCTATTATGTTTTCATCAATATATGAGAGTTCTTGATCCTATCTTGCAAGTCTATAGTCACCTATTATGTGTTATGATCCGTTAACCCCGAAGTGATAATAATCGGGATACTTACCGGTGATGACCGTAGTTTGAGGAGTTCATGTATTCACCATGTGTTAATGCTTTGTTCTGGTACTCTATTAAAAGGGGGCCTTAATATCCCTTAGTTTCCATAAGGACCCCGCTGCCACGGGAGGGTAGGACAAAAGATGTCATGCAAGTTCTTTTCCATAAGCACGTATGACCATATTCGGAATACATGCCTACATTACATTGATGAACTGGAGCTAGTTCTGTGTCACCCTAGGTTATGACTCTTACATGATGAACCGCATCCGGCATAATTCTCCATCACCGATCCATTGCCTACGAGCTTTCCATATATTGTTCTTCGCTTATTTACTTTCCCGTTGCTATTGCTATCATCACTACAAAATACCAAAACATTACTTTTACTACTGTTACCTTTTGCTACCATTACCACTACTATCATATTACTTTGCTACTAAATACTTTGCTGCAGATACTAAGTTTCCAGGTGTGGTTGAATTGACAACTCAGCTGCTAATACTTGAGAATATTCTTTGGCTCCCCTTGTGTCGAATCAATAAATTTGGGTTGAATACTTTACCCCCGAAAACTGTTGCGATCCCCTATACTTGCGGGTTATCAGTTATGGAGGTGATAAAAGAGTTCGTCGTAAAGAGTTACATTAATACAAGCTTTTGACACCGATCTAGATGACTCTAAGTCTCGATCTAGATACATGTTGAAAGTGGGAGCAATTAGCAAAGAGTAGCTCTATGCAAAGCATTGTAGACATAGAAAATTTGCAAAATACATACGGCTCTGAATGTGGCAGACCCGTTGACTAAATTTCTCACAAGCAAAACATGACCACTCTTTGGGTGTAAATCACATAGCGATGTGAACTAGATTATCGACTCTAGTAAACCCTTTAGGTGTTAGTCATATGGAGATATGAACTAATCATATAAAGATGTGAACTATTGATGTTAAATCACATGACGATGTGAACTAGATTATTGACTCTAGTGCAAGTGGGAGACTGAAGGAAATATGCCCTAGAGGCAATAATAAAGTTGTTATTTATATTTCCTTATATCATGATAAATGTTTATTATTCATGCTAGAATTATATTAACCGGAAACTTAGTACATGTGTGAATACATAGACAAACACAGTGTCACTAGTATGCCTCTACTTGACTAGCTCGTTGATCAAAGATGGTTATGTTTCCTAGCCATAGACATGAGTTGTCATTTGATTAACGGGATCACATCATTAGAAGAATGATGTGATTGACTTAACCCATTCCGCTAGCTTAGCACTTGATCGTTTAGTTTGTTGCTATTGCTTTCTTCATGACTTATACATGTTCCTATGACTATGAGATTATGCAACTCCCGTTTACCGGAGGAACACTTTGTGTGCTACCAAACGTCACAACATAATTGGGTGATTATAAAGGTGCTCTACAGGTGTCTCCGAAGGTACTTGTTGAGTTGGCGTATTTCGAGATTAGGATTTGTCACTCCGATTGTCGGAGAGGTATCTCTGGACCCACTCGGTAACGCACATCACTATAAGCCTTGCAAGCATTGTAACTAATGAGTTAGTTGCGGGATGATGTATTACGGAACGAGTAAAGAGACTTGCCGGTAACGAGATTGAACTAGGTATTGATATATCGGCGATCGAATCTCGGGCAAGTAACATACCAATGACAAAGGAAAAACGTATGTTGTTATGTGGTTTGACCGATAAAGATCTTCATAGAATATGTGGGAGCCAATATGAGCATCCAGGTTCCGCTATTGGTTATTGACCGGAGACGTGTCTCAGTCATGTCTGCATAGTTCTCGAACCCGTAGGGTCCGCACGCTTAAAGTTCGGTGACGATCGGTATTATGAGTTTTTGTGTCTTGATGTACCGAAGGTAGTTCAGAGTCCCGAATGAGATCGGGGACATGACGAGGAGTCTCGAAATGGTCAAGACGTAAAGATCGATATATTAAACGACTATATTCGGACATCGGAAAGGTTCCGAGTGATTCGGGTATTTTTCGGAGTACCGGAGAGTTACGGGAATTCGCCGAGGAGTAGATGGGCCTTATTGGGCTTTTAGGGGAAAGATAGAGGAGAGGCTGCGCCCCCCCCCCCAAGGCCTAGTCTGAATTGGACTAGGGGGAGGGGCGGCGCCCCCTCCTTCCTTCTCTTCTCTTTTCCCTTTCCTTCTCTCCTACTCCTACTACTTGGAAGGGCTCCTAGTTCTACTAGGAAAGGGGGAATCCTACTCCCGGTGGGAGTAGGACTCCCCTAGGGCTCGCCATAGAGAGGGCCGGCCCTCTCCCTCCTCCACTCATTTATATACGGGGAGAGGGGCACCCCTTGGAGACATAACAATTGATCATTGTGTTGGGGAACGTAGTAATTTCAAAAAAATTCCTACGCACACGCAAGATCATGTGATGCATAGCAACGAGGGGGAGAGTCTGATCTACATACCCTTGTAGATCGCAACTGAAGCGTTGACACAACGTAGAGGAAGTAGTTGTACGTCTTCTTCCCGATCCGACCGATCCAAGCACCGTTACTCCGGCACCTCCGAGTTCTTAGCACACGTACAGCTCGATGACGATCCCCGGGCTCCGATCCAGCAAAGCTTCGGGGAGGAGTTCCGTCAGCACGACGGCGTGGTGACGATCTTGATGTTCTACCGACGCAGGGCTTCGCCTAAGCACTACAACGATATGATCGAGGTGGAATATGGTGGCAAGGGGCATCGCACACGGCTGAGGAACGATCTCAATGATCAACTAGTGTGTTTAGAGGTGCCCCCTGCCTCCATATATAAAGGAGCCAAGGGGGAGAGGTGCGCCGGCCAGGAGGAGGGCGCAGGAGGAGTCCTACTCCTACCGGGAGTAGGACTCCCCCCCCCCCCCAATCCTATTCCAACTAGGATTCCCAAGGGGGAAAGAGGGAGAGGGGTGGCCGGCCACCTCTCCTAGTCCTAATAGGACTAGGGGAGGGGGGAGGCACGCAGCCCTTATGGGCAGCCCTTTCACCTTTCCACTAAGGCCCACTAAGGCCCATATGATTCCCGGGGGGTTCCGGTAACCTCCCGGTACTCTGGTAAAATCCCGATTTCACCCGGAACACTTCCGATGTCCAAACATAGGCTTCCAATATATCAATCTTTATGTCTCGACCATTTTGAGACTCCTCGTCATGTCTGTGATCACATCCGGGACTCCGAACAACCTTCGGTACATCAAAATGCATAAACTCATAATAACTGTCATCGTAACGTTAAGCGTGCGGACCCTACGGTTCGAGAACAATGTAGACATGACCGAGACACGTCTCAGGTCAATAACCAATAGCGGGACCTGGATGCCCATATTGGCTCCTACATATTCTATGAAGATCTTTATCGGTCAGACCGCATAACAACATACGTTGTTCCCTTTGTCATCGGTATGTTACTTGCCCGAGATTCGATCGTCGGTATCCAATTCTGTAATACATCATCTCACAACTACCATATTAGTTGTATTGCTTGCAAGGCTTATGTGGTGTGCATTACCGAGAGGGCCCAGAGATACCTCTCCGACAATCGGAGTGACAAAACCTAATCTCGAAATACGCCAACCCAACATGTACCATTGGAGACACCTGTAGTACTCCTTTATAATCACCCAGTTACGTTGTGACGTTTGGTAGTACCCAAAGT
Organism: Triticum urartu; assembly: GCF_003073215.2. Classification (NCBI taxonomy): domain Eukaryota; kingdom Viridiplantae; phylum Streptophyta; class Magnoliopsida; order Poales; family Poaceae; genus Triticum; species Triticum urartu. The sequence goes on from NC_053023.1 coordinate 413,119,467, forward strand.
GTTCCTTCGGTAAACGGGAGTTGCATAATCTCATAGTTATAGGAACATGTATAAGTCATGAAGAAAGCAATAGCAACATACTAAACGATCGGGTGCTAAGCTAATGGAATGGGTCATGTCAATCAGATCATTCAACTAATGATGTGACCTCGTTAATCAAATAACAACTCATTTGTTCATGGTTAGGAAACATAACCATCTTTGATTAACGTGCTAGTCAAGTAGAGGCATACTAGTGACACTTTGTTTGTCTATGTATTCACACATGTATTATGTTTCCGGTTAATACAATTCTAGCATGAATAATAAACATTTATCATGATTATAAGGAAATAAATAATAACTTTATTATTGCCTCTAGGGCATATTTCCTTCAGTCTCCCACTTGCACTAGAGTCAATAATCTAGATTACACTGTAATGATTCTAACACCCATGGAGCCTTGGTGCTGATCATGTTTTGCTCGTGGAAGAGGCTTAGTCAACGGGTCTGCAACATTCAGATCCGTATGTATCTTGCAAATCTCTATGTCTCCCACCTGGACTAGATCCCGGATGGAATTGAAGTGTCTTTTGATGTGTTTGGTCCTTTTGTGAAATCTGGATTCCTTTGCCAAGGCAATTGCACCAGTATTGTCACAAAAGATTTTCATTGGACCCGATGCACTAGGTATGACACCTAGATCGGATATGAACTCCTCCATCCAGACTCCTTCGTTCGCTGCTTCCGAAGCAGCTATGTACTCCGCTTCACATGTAGATCCTGCTACGACGCTTTGTTTAGAACTGCACCAACTGACAGCTCCACCGTTTAATGTAAACACGTATCCGGTTTGCGATTTAGAATCGTCCGGATCAGTGTCAAAGCTTGCATCAACGTAACCTTTTACGGTGAGCTCTTTGTCACCTCCATATACGAGAAACATATCCTTAGTACTTTTCAGGTATTTCATGATGTTCTTGACCGCTGTCCAGTGATCCACTCCTGGATTACTTTGGTACCTCCCTGCTAAACTTATAGCAAGGCACACATCAGGTATGGTACACAGCATTGCATACATGATAGATCCTATGGCTGATGCATAGGGAACATCTTTCATATTCTCTCTATCTTCTGCAGTGGTCGGGCATTGAGTCTTACTCAACTTCACACCTTGTAACACAGGAAAGATCCCTTTCTTTGCTTGATCCATTTTGAACTTCTTCAAAATCTTGTCAAGGTATGTGCTTTGTGAAAGTCCAATTAAGCGTCTTGATCTATCTCTATAGATCTTTATGCCTAATATGTAAGCAGCCTCACCGAGGTCTTTCATTGAAAAACTCTTATTCAAGTATCCCTTTATGCTATCCAGAAATTCTATATCATTTCCAATCAATAATATGTCATCCACATATAATATCAGAAATGCTACAGAGCTCCCACTCACTTTCTTGTAAATACAGGCTTCTCCGAAAGTCTGTATAAACCCAAATGCTTTGATCACACTATCAAAGCGTTTATTCCAACTCCGAGAGGCTTGCACCAGTCCATAAATGGATCGCTGGAGCTTGCACACTTTGTTAGCTCCCTTTGGATCGACAAAACCTTCCGGTTGCATCATATACAACTCTTCTTCCAGAAATCCATTCAGGAATGCAGTTTTGACATCCATCTGCCAAATTTCATAATCATGAAATGCGGCAATTGCCAACATGATTCGGACGGACTTAAGCATCGCTACGGGTGAGAAGGTCTCATCGTAGTCAATCCCTTGAACTTGCCGAAAACCTTTCGCGACAAGTCGAGCTTTGTAGACAGTAACATTACCATCAGCGTCAGTCTTCTTCTTGAAGATCCATTTATTCTCAATTGCTTGCCGATCATCGGGCAAGTCAACCAAAGTCCATACTTTGTTCTCATACATGGATCCCATCTCAGATTTCATGGCTTCTAGCCACTTTGCGGAATCTGGGCTCACCATCGCTTCTTCATAGTTCGTAGGTTCATCATGATCTAGTAGCATGACTTTCAGAACAGGATTACCGTACCACTCTGGTGCGGATCTTACTCTGGTTGATCTATGAGGTTCAGTAGTATCTTGATCTGAAGTTTCATGATCATTATCATTAGCTTCCTCACTAACTGGTGTAGGTGTCACTGAAACAGTTTTCTGTGATGTGCTACTTTCCAGTAAGGGAGCAGGTACAGTTACCTCGTCAAGTTCTACTTTCCTCCCACTCACTTCTTTCGAGAGAAACTCCTTCTCTAGAAATGATCCATTCTTAGCAACGAATGTCTTGCCTTCGGATCTGTGATAGAAGGTGTACCCAACAGTCTCCTTTGGGTATCCTATGAAGACACATTTCTCCGATTTGGGTTCGAGCTTATCAGGTTGAAGCTTTTTCACATAAGCATTGCAGCCCCAAACTTTAAGAAACGACAACTTTGGTTTCTTGCCAAACCATAGTTCATAAGGTGTCGTCTCAACGGATTTTGACGGTGCCCTATTTAACGTGAATGCGGCCGTCTCTAAAGCATAACCCCAAAATGATAGCGGTAAATCTGTAAGAGACATCATAGATCGCACCATATCTAGTAAAGTACGATTACGACGTTCGGACACACCATTACGCTGTGGTGTTCCGGGTGGCGTGAGTTGCGAAACTATTCCACAGTTTTTCAAATGTACACCAAACTCGTAACTCAAATATTCTCCTCCACGATCAGATCGTAGAAACTTTATTTTCTTGTTACGATGATTTTCAACTTCACTCTGAAATTCTTTGAACTTTTCAAATGTTTCAGATTTATGTTTCATTAAGTAGATATACCCATATCTGCTTAAATCATCTGTGAAGGTGAGAAAATAATGATATCCGCCACGAGCCTCAATATTCATCGGACCACATACATTGGTATGTATGATTTCCAACAAATCTGTTGCTCTCTCCATAGTACCAGAGAATGGTGTTTTAGTCATCTTGCCCATGAGGCACGGTTCGCAAGTACCAAGTGATTCATAATCAAGTGGTTCCAAAAGTCCATCAGTATGGAGTTTCTTCATGCGCTTTACACCGATATGACCTAAACGATAGTGCCATAAATAAGTTGCACTTTCATTATCAACTCTGCATCTTTTGGCTTCAACATTATGAATATGTGTATTACTACTATCGAGATTCAATAAGAATAGACCACTCTTCAAGGGTGCATGACCATAAAAGATATTACTCATATAAATAGAACAACCATTATTCTCTGATTTAAATGAATAACCGTCTCGCATTAAACAAGATCCAGATATAATGTTCATGCTCAACGCTGGCACCAAATAACAATTATTTAGGTCTAATATTAATCCTGAAGGTAGATGTAGAGGTAGCGTGCCGACCGCGATCACATCGACTTTGGAACCGTTTCCCACGCGCATCGTCACCTCGTCCTTTGCCAGTGCCCGCTTATTCCGTAGTCCCTGTTTCGAGTTGCAAATATTAGCAACAGAACCAGTATCAAATACCCAGGTGCTACTGCGAGCTCTAGTAAGGTACACATCAATTACATGTATATCACATATACCTTTGTTCACCTTGCCATCCTTCTTATCCGCCAAATACTTGGGGCAGTTCCGCTTCCAGTGACCAGTCTGCTTGCAGTAGAAGCACTCAGTTTCAGGCTTAGGTCCAGACTTGGGTTTCTTCTCCTGAGCAGCAACTTGCTTGCTGTTCTTCTTGAAGTTCCCCTTCTTCTTCCCTTTGCCCTTTTTCTTGAAACTAGTGGTCTTGTTAACCATCAACACTTGATGCTCCTTCTTGATTTCTACCTCCGCAGCTTTCAGCATTGCGAAGAGCTCGGGAATAGTCTTGTTCATCCCTTGCATATTATAGTTCATCACAAAGCTCTTGTAGCTTGGTGGCAGTGATCGGAGAATTCTGTCAATGACACAATCATCTGGAAGATTAACTCCCAATTGAATGAAGTGATTATTATACCCAGACATTTTGAGTATATGCTCACTGACAGAACTGTTCTCCTCCATCTTGCAGCTATAGAATTTATTGGAGACTTCATATCTCTCAATCCGGGCATTTGCTTGAAATATTAACTTCAACTCCTGGAACATCTCATATGCTCCATGACGTTCAAAACGTCGTTGAAGTCCCGATTCTAAGCCGTAAAGCATGGCACACTGAACTATCGAGTAGTCATCAGCTTTGCTCTGCCAGACGTTCATAACATCTAGTGTTGCTCCAGCAGCAGGCCTGGCACCCAGCGGTGCTTCCAGGACGTAATTCTTCTGAGCAGCAATGAGGATAATCCTCAAGTTACGGACCCAGTCCGTATAATTGCTACCATCATCTTTCAACTTTGCTTTCTCAAGGAACGCATTAAAATTCAACGGAACAACAGCACGAGCCATCTATCTACAATCAACATAAACAAGCAAGATACTATCAGGGACTAAGTTCATGATAAATTTAAGTTCAATTAATCATATTACTTAAGAACTCCCACTTAGATAGACATCCCTCTAATCTTCTAAGTGATTACGTGATCCAAATCAACTAAACCATAACCGATCATCACGTGAGATGGAGTAGTTTTCAATGGTGAACATCGTTATGTTGATCATATCTACTATATGATTCACGCTCGACCTTTCGGTCTCCGTGTTCCGAGGCCATATCTGCATATGCTAGGCTCGTCAAGTTTAACCTGAGTATTCTGCGTGTGCAAAACTGGCTTGCACCCGTTGTAGATGGACGTAGAGCTTATCACACCCGATCATCACGTGGTGTCTGGGCACGACGAACTTTGGCAACGGTGCATACTCAGGGAGAACACTTCTTGATAATTTTAGTGAGAGATCATCTTATAATGCTACCGTCAATCAAAGCAAGATAAGATGCATAAAAAGGATAAACATCACATGCAGTCAATATAAGTGATATGATATGGCCATCATCATCTTGTGCTTGTGATCTCCATCTCCGAAGCACCGTCATGATCACCATCGTCACCGGCGCGACATCTTGATCTCCATCGTAGCATCATTGTCGTCTCGCCAATCTTATGCTTCCACGACTATCGCTACCGTTTAGTAATAAAGTAAAGCATTACATCGCGATTGCATTGCATACAATAAAGCGACAACCATATGGCTCCTGCCAGTTGCCGATAACTCGGTTAAAAAACATGATCATCTCAATACAAATCATGCCTTGACCATATCACATCACAACATGCCCTGCAAAAACAAGTTAGACGTCATCTACTTTGTTGTTGCAAGTTTTACGTGGCTGCTACGGGCTTAAGCAAGAACCAATCTCACCTACGCATCAAAACCACAACGATAGTTTGTCAAATAGACTCCGTTTTAACCTTCGCAAGGACCGGCGTAGCCATACTTGGTTCAACTAAAGTTGGAAAGACAGTCGCCCGCAAGCCATCTGTGTGCAAAGCACGTCGAGGGAACCGGTCTCGCGTAAGCGTACGCGTAAGGTTGGTCCGGGTCGTCTCGTCCAACAATGCCGCCGAACCAAAATATGACATGCTGGTAGGCAGTATGACTTATATCGCCCACAACTCACTTGTGTTCTACTCGTGCATATAACATCAACATAAATAACCTAGGCTCGGATCCCACTGTTGGGGAACGTAGTAATTTCAAAAAAATTCCTACGCACACGCAAGATCATGTGATGCATAGCAACGAGGGGGAGAGTCTGATCTACATACCCTTGTAGAACGCAACGGAAGCGTTGACACAACGTAGAGGAAGTAGTTGTACGTCTTCCCGATTCGACCGATCCAAGCACCGTTACTCCGGCACCTCCGAGTTCTTAGCACACGTACAGCTCGATGACGATCCCCGGGCTCCGATCCAGCAAAGCTTCGGGGAGGAGTTCCGTCAGCATGACGGCGTGGTGACGATCTTGATGTTCTACCGACGCAGGGCTTCGCCTAAGCACTACAACGATATGATCGAGGTGGAATATGGTGGCAAGGGGCATCGCACACGGCTGAGGAACGATCTCAATGATCAACTTGTGTGTTTAGAGGTGCCCCCTGCCTCCGTATATAAAGGAGCCAAGGGGGAGAGGTGCGCCGGCCAGGAGGAGGGCGCAGGAGGAGTCCTACTCCTACCGGGAGTAGGACTCCCCCCCCCCCCCAATCCTATTCCAACTAGGATTCCCAAGGGGGAAAGAGGGAGAGGGGTGGCCGGCCACCTCTCCTAGTCCTAATAGGACTAGGGGAGGGGGGGAGGCACGCAGCCCTTATGGGCAGCCCTTTCACCTTTCCACTAAGGCCCACTAAGGCCCATATGATTCCCGGGGGGTTCCGGTAACCTCCCGGTACTCCGGTAAAATCCCGATTTCACCCGGAACACTTCCGATGTCCAAACATAGGCTTCCAATATATCAATCTTTATGTCTCGACCATTTCGATACTCCTCGTCATGTCCGTGATCACATCCGGGACTCCGAACAACCTTCGGTACATCAAAATGCATAAACTCATAATAACTGTCATCGTAACGTTAAGCGTGCGGACCCTATGGTTCGAGAACAATGTAGACATGACCGAGACACGTCTCAGGTCAATAACCAATAGCGGGACCTGGATGCCCATATTGGCTCCTACATATTCTACGAAGATCTTTATCGGTCAGACCGCATAACAACATACGTTGTTCCCTTTGTCATCGGTATGTTACTTGCCCGAGATTCGATCGTCGGTATCCAATACCTAGTTCAATCTCGTTACCGGCAAGTCTCTTTACTCGTTCCATAATACATCATCTCACAACTACCATATTAGTTGTAATGCTTGCAAGGCTTATGTGATGTGCATTACCGAGAGGGCCCAGAGATACCTCTCCGACAATCGGAGTGACAAAACCTAATCTCGAAATACGCCAACCCAACATGTACCATTGGAGACACCTGTAGTACTCTGTTATAATCACCCAGTTACGTTGTGACGTTTGGTAGTACCCAAAGTGTTCCTCCGGTAAACGGGAGTTGCATAATCTCATAGTTATAGGAACATGTATAAGTCATGAAGAAAGCAATAGCAACATACTAAACGATCGGGTGCTAAGCTAATGGAATGGGTCATGTCAATCAGATCATTCAACTAATGATGTGACCTCGTTAATCAAATAACAACTCATTTGTTCATGGTTAGGAAACATAACCATCTTTGATTAACGTGTTAGTCAAGTAGAGGCATACTAGTGACACTTTGTTTGTCTATGTATTCACACATGTATTATGTTTCCGGTTAATACAATTCTAGCATGAATAATAAACATTTATCATGATTATAAGGAAATAAATAATAACTTTATTATTGCCTCTAGGGCATATTTCCTTCACACTGATCTCCTAGCCATGTGCGGTGCCCCCTCCACCATAATCCACCTCGATCATATCGTAGCGGTGATTAGGCGAAGCCCTGCGTCAGTAGCATCATCATCACCATCACCACGCCGTTGTGCTGACGAAAGTCTCCTGTGAAGCTTTGCTGGATTGGAGCTCGCGGGACGTCATCGAGTTGAACGTGTGCAGAACTCGGAGGTGCCATGCGTTCGGTACTTGGATCGGTCGGATCATGAAGACGTACGACAATATCAACCGCGTTGTGCTAACGCTTCCGCATTCGGTCTACGAGGGTATGTGGACACAGACTCCCCTCTCGTTGCTATGCATCACCATGATCCTGTGTGTGCCTAGGAAAATTTTGAAATTACTACGTTCCCCAACATGGTCATCAATGGACCGATGAACTCCGCATCCTCCCGGGATGCGATCTATGGAAAGTTCATCTCCTCTCGTGGTCGGCTGAACCGCCAAGCGGCGATGTCATAGGCTCATGAGGCGAGTTCGACTGTCTTGAACGTGTCGAGCCAGTAGCGACTACCGTCGCACTATAACTCCACGCCGAACCGATCGGAGTCCTGCTGCCGCACGCCCTTGAAGGTTGACTTACTATTCGACTTGAGCTTTGGCGGCATGGCGGCGGCGGGGGTGTAGCGACGACGTAGGGGCAAGGCCGAGACGACAGATTGCGGTGGGGTGCTATGGTTGCGGCGTGGAGGCCTAATTTGGGCAGTTCGGCCATGACACGGTGACGAAGCGATGGTGGTGGACGGATTCGGTCGCTGCGGCCACGACGCAGCGACCAGATGACCATGAAGGATAGATTTGGTTGGTGCGGCTGTGGTGGCGGTGTGTAGGTGGTGATGCATCGTGATGGGCACGAGCGGTGCCTAATTTGGTCGGTGCGGCGGGCAGCGTTGACAAACGTGGGCGGATTCGCCGGCGGGATGGGATTCAACAACTTTGGAGGCGGCGACATGGAGGTGGTGTGGCAACCGCGAAAGGATGGAGAGGGGAAAGTTCAGCGAAGCGGGTGGTAACGATGGACTTGGGCGGATCCGGCGGCGGGGCAGGATTCAACGACTTTGGAGGCGGCGACAGAGTGGAGGTGGTGCGTCAGTCCCGTAGGGATGGGGACGGGAAAGTTCAGTGTGGTGCGTGGCAACAGCCGATGTAGGCGGATCCGACGACGACCTGGGATTCAACGACTTTGGAGGCGGCGGCGCGGAGGTGGTGCGACAACCACGCAGGGATGGGGAGGGGAAAGTTCAGTGAAGCAGGTGGTGACGACGGACTTGGGCGGATCCGACGGCGGGGTAGGATTCAACGGCTTTGGAGGCGGCGACGGCGCGGAGATGGTGTGTTGGTCATGCGGGGATGGAGAGGGGAAAGTTCAGTGTGGCGCGTGGCAACGGCCGATGTAGGCGGATCCAGCGACGGCGTGGGATTCAACGTATTTGGAGGCGGCAGAGCGACATTCGCGCATGGATGGGGAGGGGAAAGTTCAGTGAAGCAGGTGGAAACGACGGACTTGGGCGGATCCGGCGGCGGGGTAGGATTCAACGGCTTTGGAGGCGGCGACGGCGCGGAGGTGGTGTGTTGGTCACGCGGGGAATGGAGGGGGGACTTCAGTGTGGCAGGTGGCAACAACCGATGTAGGCGGATCCGACGACAAGGTGGGATTCAACGGCTTTGGAGGCGGTGGCGGCGCGGAGGTGGTGCGGCAATCGTGCAGGGGTGGAGGTGGGAGTTCAGTGTGGCAGGTGGCAATGGCCGATGTAGGCGGATCCGACAACAAGTGGGATTTAACAACTTTGGAGGCGGCGGCGGCACGGAGGTGGTGTGTCCGTCGTGCAGGGATGAGGGAGAGGAAAGTTCAGTGTGGCGGGTTGCAACAATTAACATGGGTGTATCCGCGCGGGGGGAGGGGGGGGGAGGGGAGGGATTTGGCGACTTTGGAGGCGGCGGCACGATGGTGATGCCGGTCAGGCGGGAATAGGAAGGGAAACGTTCAATACGGTGGGTGGGTGCCCGCGAGGCTGTTTTTTGTTTTGCGACAACAGTCGCAACACTTAGTGCTGTATTTTGCACCTGTCTTAAAATTAGAATCGGAGTAAAAAAGTTTGTAAGGGCATATACAATGGTTGATAAAATAGTTTTATCTTAAATCTTGCATGTAATTTAGAGATGACAAAAAAATATGTCTACAATGGGTCATCTCTTAGCTTTATCTTCAATAACTAGTTATTCCTTAAAATGTGGTAAGACATATTGTACTAAGAGACCATCTCTGGTCTTCTCTTAAATAAGAGAAGACAAGCCTTCTTTTATGATTTTTCTTTCCTCAACCTCATCATTTATCCTACGTGACATTGTTATAATAGAATCATTGTACATGCCCTAAGTAGGGCACCTGTGGAGCAGCATTTTTACCCCCCTTTTGCTCTAAAATGTGTTTATGCCCACCAAATGGAGATGCTCTAAGACGGGTTATGTGAAGTTGTAGGGAGATAATCCCTCTCTCGTAGATAGATAGATATAGATATGTTACGGTAAGTGATATTGGGATCTTTTCGCGGTAACAAACTAACCGCTTGCTGGTACGTTGCCAGAAAAATCGCGACCAACTAACAAATGAAGCAACTCGACTCGATCCTCCTCGTGGTCTTGATAAACAAACGGAGAGTCCAGTAGACGGGCACAACCTCCCTCCTCTTCTTCCTCCCTCGCCCCCTCCCCCTCCCCCTCCCCCTCGGCCTATTATATAGCACTAGCTACCTAGGTAGAGCCGCGGCGGTGCAGCACTAGCCAGCTACGGCGAGCGGTTGCTGCTGCCGCGGCCCTATTCTAATCTCAAGCCGCGGCCTCCTCTGCCACAGCTGCTGCCATCAATCATCATAGCCGGCACCGTCGGCGGAGAATTAAAGGGGTCGAGTTAGTGGGGAGGGGGAGGGGATCGATTCCATTCCCTTCTCTTTTTTTCTCTTCAGATTGAAATCAAAGGAGGAAGGCATTAATAACAAATCCAAAAGGAAGCCCCGCCCGGCTGCCTTTCACATGGATGTGAGTGGGGATTCTCTTTCTTTCATTCCCCCCTTTCCACTACTTTTACCAGATTACATAGTATAGATAGCTCGGCGCACAGAACGAACGAACCTATTCTGCTACAGAATCGGATGAATGGACTAATGCCTTTATTCTGACATGGATTGATCGCTTCAATAGTATAATAATAATAATACTAATTATTAGTATGTAATGTAAATAGCTGAATAGCAGGTGTTGTATTATAGATTTTTCATTCAGAAAGATTAGTTGTATTATTATTATTATTACTAATATTACTGATATTGCTGTTATTATTATTGTTGTGATCATTATTAATATTCTGACATGGAGTGCTACTTTAATTATTTTTCACAAAGTGTGCTATGGATCATGTGTAGTACCACAAAGGAGGAATTTAATAGATTATTAATATAGATATCCATGTTTTTCTTATGGATGTGGAGTGAAAAGGAGAAATTAATCAAGTTTTTCTCTCTTAGAAGAAAGAAAATCCCCAAATTCAGTTGTCGGATGCTACTTTTCTGACGTCTGCGGCTTCCTTTTTATAGGCCACCAAGCGGCAGCAGCAACAGCACGACGAGGAAGCACTCTCCAACTCTTCTCCTCCAGCTTCTTCTTCCTGGGCGTCAACCTCTTCCTCCTCTTGCTTGCCTGGCTCAGGGGACACAGACAGGGCGCCGCTGCTGCCCTGCAAGATGGCCGACGATGAAAAGGTCGACAGGGTTGACGTTTCTGATGATACGGCCCACCAGATTAGCGTTGGTAACCATTTCTACCTCACTCTTCCCTCCGTGATAACAACAAGGATAGCTCACCAAACTGGTTGTCGGCTATGTGTCTCTGATACTCCCTCTGCATCTTGATCACTCTGTTGCCATCAACTCAAATGCCTATCAATAGTATCTTCTGCTATCAAATTAATACCATGTTAACCCAACTGATTTCTGTAACGCTCCAAGGGTTTTTTACATTCATCATACTTTGATCATGAGAAGACATAAAATAAAAAAATAAATGCTGATTTAATCTGCATTTTAGGTGATGCCCCGTCTCACTGCTTCCTCTGATCAGGGTTCAGAACCTTAAAATGTTATGCGCATGAATCGTTTTCTTGCAGTTCTTGTATCTGTGACTAATTAACACACGAAAGATCCTGCTTGTTTTCAGATCCTTGGTATCAAGTTGGATTTGTCCTGACAACAGGGGTCAATAGTGCATATGTTCTTGGATACTCTGGGTCGATTATGGTCCCTTTGGGCTGGATTGGTGGAACATGCGGCTTGATCCTGGCTGCTGCAATCTCGATGTATGCAAATGCTCTGCTTGGTCGCCTTCATGAAGTTGGCGGGAAACGCCATATTAGATACAGAGATCTTGCTGGACATATATATGGTACATATTCATACACTCTTTCCCTGCATTCTAATGAGATAGACATAACGTTTAATAAACTGGAGTTTGCTCTATTTGATTTTGAGGACACCCATATGTCCTAGTTGTAGAGTGCATGTTGTGGTTGTTGAGGTTTGGGTCAAAGATACATAGTACCTCGTTCTAATCTACTACTCCCTCCATCCGGAAAAACTTGTCCCAAGCTTCTTTCTCAAATGGATGTATCTAGCACTAACTTGGTGCTAGATACATCCATTGGAGGGACAAGCTTTTTCGGACGGAGGGAGTACCTCTGTACCGGAATACTTGTAGCTGGGGGAAACTAGTACAAGCTCTCCCAACTACAAGTATTTTGGTACAGAGGGAGTACTTGTTTGCCATTTGGACACCACTTCCCTTTTTACCGCTCCAGTTGGGATTTTTTTTATCTGGATGGAATTCAAATGCAATTTGTTTGTCCCAACATAATTAGTCTACCTTTTTTTTGGTGATTACAGGAAGAAAAATGTATGCGCTTACATGGGCTCTGCAGTATATTAATCTTTTCATGATCAACACTGGCTTTATCATCTTAGCTGGCCAAGCACTGAAGGTATGAATAGCGTATCCACTAGCACCTAACTTAACCATTCTGGTTAAAATATCTGTATTCAAAACATTTGCTGGGAATCCATCTGTTGAATTTCTTTCCATGGAAAACAGTTAAATTGTTGATCTTATGTTGTGCGAAGTTACTTGTGATGTTTTGTCCTCCCAAGGCTTATTTGTGATGTGATTTCTTGTCTTCAGGCAATATACGTACTCTTTAGAGATGACGGGCTTCTCAAACTTCCCTACTGCATAGCATTATCTGGGTTTGTCTGTGCTCTTTTTGCATTTGGAATTCCTTACCTATCTGCTCTCCGAATTTGGTTGGGATTCTCCACTGTTTTCAGTCTCATCTATATCGTGATAGCATTTGTGCTGTCGCTTAGAGATGGTATTACCCTTTGCTGCCTTGTTCAGCTGTCTTGGCATATTTCGTACCATAATTTCGTATGCATTCTATTTGTTGACATACCATAAATATGCTTTAGGTTTCTTCAACATGACATTTTGTTTCATCACTTGATTTTTTTCAAGGCATAACAGCACCTGCAAAAGATTACAGTATTCCTGGATCAGAGTCAACTAGAGTCTTCACTACGATAGGTGCTGTAGCAAATCTTGTATTTGCGTACAACACTGGAATGCTACCAGAAATTCAAGTGAGTCATTGTAATAGCACAGAAGGGTACCGACTAGTTTATGTGCCATCAGATTACCTTATGTGACTCATATACATTGCAGGCAACCATAAGGCCTCCTGTGGTCAAGAACATGGAGAAAGCTCTCTGGTTCCAATTCACTGTTGGTTCGTTGCCTCTGTATGCTGTGACCTTTATGGGATACTGGGCTTACGGATCGTCAACCTCGAGTTATCTACTGAATAGCGTCCATGGTCCAGCTTGGATAAAAGTTGTGGCAAATCTCTCTGCCTTTCTTCAGACTGTCATAGCATTACATGTAGGTCTACCTTCGTACTTCATAGTCCAAAAAGCAATCCATCTCAAAGTTGATATTTCCCCTCGCTGAACTAACATTTGAGTTTCTTTTCTAGATATTTGCAAGCCCAATGTATGAGTACTTGGACACAAGATTCGGCAGCGGACACGGTGGGCCTTTTGCAATCCATAATGTTGTGTTCAGAGTTGGTGTGAGAGGAGGCTACCTGACTGTGAACACATTGGTGGCTGCGATGCTCCCGTTCCTTGGCGACTTCATGAGCCTGACCGGCGCCCTGAGCACATTCCCCCTCACGTTCGTTCTTGCGAACCACATGTACCTGATGGTGAAGGGGCCCAAACTTTCTGCCTTCCAGAAAGGTTGGCACTGGCTGAATGTTGTTGGGTTCAGCTTGTTGTCGGTCACGGCTGCAGCCGCCGCGCTCAGGCTTATCATACTGGATTCCAGTACCTACCACTTATTTGCTGATATGTGAGGCCAATTTCTAGTCAGCTCTAGATTTTCATATATTATAGGATGGGTTAGGTCAATAGAGTATTTTACACGCTCGTTATTGAGATAAAATAGCATCAGTGAACGAAGTATTCCTGTATGTGTGGCTGCCTAAACATTGCCCGAAAGTCTGAAATATCTATTTGGATAAGCTTTTGTCAGCACCGCTACTTTGGACATGGGGGCGGCGCAGCCATAAGCTGAAGGAAAAGGCTCCAACTGCCCTGCTGGCTAGCCAAGCTGTTTGGGTCTTAGGTGTGCATTAAGTTCATTGAGCATTGGGCTAGGTGTGTGTGTGGGTCAGCCCAGTGCGGCCTGCAGAGAGTTGTCGAGCGGAGTTATAAGCTCTTTTTAATAGTTTGGATTGCTTACCACGTGTGTCACATGTTAGCGGTGTTATAAGCTGTGGTTTCACTAAAAATAATAATTATAAGCTCTGTTATCTCTCCTACATAAAAAAATAAGTAGTGTTCTAGTTTAGCTCCTCTTCGTCTGACCTCCCTCTCACGTTTTCTTGCTACGATCCCTCCATGGAAATATCTATCTTACTTTCATGGAGTGAATTGCAAAAAACCACCACATTTAGGGTATTGATTGCAGAAAACTATCTAGTCTTTAATTTTGTCCAAAAATCACCGTGTTTCTAGTAAACTTTTTTGCAAATTCCACTGATACGGTGATTTGTCTCATTTAACAACATTCTGACAAGTGGGGCCAGATTGTAAGAGCAAAAAATTTACACACACACCCCTTGATCTAAAACAGAAAAGCAATCAGCCCCTCACCCCTGCGCAGAGGCGCGCTGGGCGTCGGGTTCCTGGCCTCCACCGCGCTGCTTTGCCTGGGACGCCGGAGCGATGCGCTGGGCTGACGGTGGGCGGAGGCGCGCTGGGCCACAGGAGTAGGCGTGCTCGCGCTGGGCCGGGGATGCTGGAGCGACGACGAGCAGCAGCAGCCGCGGGCGGCGGTGTCCTAGCGCACGATGCCTTCGTGTCCGCGTGGCTGGGCTTCTGTAGATCGGGCCGGTGGCGGCGTCTCGGCGAGCGGCGGCGGCATCCTGGGGCACGATGCCTCTGCATCCGACCGTGTGATGCAGGAATGGAGCTCGAGCTTCGACCTCCTCCATTTGGGGCGGGAAAAAAACCCTCGGATTTGGCGGCGGGGGAATCGAGGGGGAGGAAGGCGCGTCCGTGAAGCACACCCCCTGTGCGGGCGTCGAGCTCGCGTTCGTCCTCGGAGCTCCTGCAACAGGAAACCAACGGAAATGTCATGCTGCTGCCGCTGCTGGTGCTCGACCACGCGCCTAGGGAAATGCCTAGCGCCAAGGACCTCCCGCCCCCGCTACTACCACAGCCACGCCGCGGCCCCTGCCTGCCTCCCCCCCGCGCGCGTCGGCAAGCAGCTGCCCCGCTCGCTCCGCTAGAGCGCGCTGCCGGCCCCGCTCGCGCGCGCTTGCGCTTGCTCTGACCTGCCTCGCCGGCCTGCGCCGGCCGGCCCTATGCGCGGAGGGAGAGGGAGGAGGTGATGGGCTCACCTGGTAGTGGAGCCGCCGGACGCGCCGTCGCGGGAGGCCGCGGGAGGGGGGGCGATTGCTTTTTCATTTTTTGAATAAGGGTATTTTTGTGAAATCCAGGGAGTTGTATGTCAACTTTTTACCAAATCATCTCCTTACAATCCGGCCCCACTTATTAGAAAGTAATCAATCAGGCTAAATCATCTGATCAGTGCAATTTGCAAAAAGTTTACTAGAAACGCGGTGATTTTTGCACAAAATTAGGGACTAGGTGGTTTTCTGCAATCGATGCCCCAAATGTGGTGGTTTTTTGCAATTCATCTACTTTCACGTTCCACTATGCAGCCTTGTAACTGCACTGTTCGTTGCCCTCCTCTTCTCGATCACCGGTTGTGTCCTCATCATCGTGCTCTATACCACCTTCCGCATCCGGAATAACCCGGAGTTTGCATCCGACGCCGGAGAGAACAAGGAAGAGAAGGGCATGGGGTTGTGGACTCGTGGTGGTGAAGAATGAGGACAACGTTGTTGAGCTCCATGGACACGACTCCGACCAAGTCCTAAGAGTATCTCCAACCGGACTGGGAAAATATGACCCCGTATATGTCCGCAGACGCGTCAACGAATAGGGGCCAACATGCCCTCATTGGTCCGCCAAGGCAACCAGACCCCCCAACCCATTTGCAAACCCTCATTTCCATACAACCTTGTGCAATGTAGTACATGGTACAAAGATAAAACGAGATATAGAAAAAGGAAACTACCCAAATCATGACGCCAAGGAACCCTTTGCCGGAGTCGTCAACCTCCTGGTCATCGGCGACGTCTCCTCCTCCTTGTATGCGAAGAGCGGTTCCCGCCTCACATCGTGGATGTTTGCTGTCGCTACTCTCTGTAGAGTTGTTGGGCTTCCCTGAAGAGGAAGTGTGAAGTACTATAGTAGCAGATAGTATTTTTCTCAGTTAAGAACCAAGGTTCAGCAAACCAAAAGGAGATGACACACAAACAACGTGAACCGTATCTGCACACACACAAAGCAAATGCTTGCACCCGACGAAGGCAAGAGGGTTGGTTGTCAATCCCCTTGTTCTCGCCAATTGCAAGGATTAAATATGATAGTGATAAGTATGCAAATAAAATAAAATAAAAGCAAATAAAAACAGCGAGCAATTTTAGGTTTTAGTAATAATGGAGAATGGACCCAGGGTCCATAGGTTCACTAGAGACATCTCTCTCATAAGGATAACATCGGTGGGTAAACAAAATAGTGTTGGACAATTGACAGAATAACACATAGTTATGATTATGATTCTTCATGGCATGATTCGTATATAGGCATTACGTCCGTGAAATGTAGACTGTTGATCCAACTGCATCTAATACTATTATTCCACCCCAAAACCGCTATCCAACATGCATCTCAAAGTATTAAGTTCATGACAAACAGAGTAACGTTTTAAGCAAGATGACATAATGTAGACAAAGTGAGACCAAAAAATATGTTCGAACCTTATCGTTTTATCCTTAGTATCAATAATACAATACGTGCCTTGCAATTTCTCCTGTCACAGAGTAAGGACACCGCAAGATCGAACCCACTACTATGCATCACTCCCTCTGAAGATCTACTTGTCTAATTGGCCAAAGAAGACTTACAGATTGGAAATCATACATAGCTATAAAATCACACATCGATTAATTCTCAAAAGACTCAAATAGTTTAAATGAATAAACTGATCATAAACCCACAATTCATCGAATCCCAATAAACACACCGTAAGAATTACATCGAATAGATATCCGAAGAGATAATTGTATTGAAGACCAGAGAGAGAGAGAGAGAGAGAGAGAGAGAAATCCATCTAGCTAATGTTATGGACACGTAGGTCGTGAAGGAACTACTCACACATCATCATGGAGGCATCAAGGTCGATGAAGATTGCCTCCCCAATGCCCCCCTCTGGTAGAGTACCGGAAAAGGCCTCCAGATGGGATCACAGAAGAACAGAGGCTTGCGGCGGCGATAAAATTGTTTCGGGTCTAGCTTCGGGGGTTTTGGAATATTTGGGAATTTATAGGCTTTGAATTAGGTCAAACGGAGCCATGATGGGCCCACAAGCTTACATGTCATGCCCCCTAGGGGCTGGTGCCTGCAAGCCAAACAAGGTTATGTAGCACTTTCGTGGAAGTATCCCAATTAGCTATCATCCCAACGAAGAGCAGATGAGGGTATTTATAGTGGCGCTTCTATCACACACAAGGTGTCACAATTCTCGTGTGAAGTACCTGCTTGAGCTTCTGCAGATATTATTACTGTCCTAGAGGGCGAGTAAACCAAAATGACAAGGATAAAAGGTTTATAGCAATGACAGGAAAAACCCATAAAAGTAAATAACATAAATAAAAGTGAAAGTAAATAACATTTCATTCTATGGTTGTGCTTTGCTATTGCCATAGAGTGGCCGTCTCCACAATTAAGGTCCTTGGGCCGGAACCAAGCATTAAGTTTCGTGTATCACCATTATCTCATATTGTATTCGATCCTCATAGATATCTCCACCTGTCACGTCAGAGGTCACATATTCCCTAAACAATATGTGTTACCTATGTAGGTATTGAGATCGTGTTTGTGTGGGCCCTTAAATTGGACAACACGCATAGGTTTCACCACAAAATAACAACTTTCTAGATAGATCATAAAACTACAGATACAAATGACGACATATAGATTAGACACAAATGAATCTTACCACTCACCTACATCTCCCACGCCTACGGGGGATTACTCACGCATCATAAGAGAGAAACCAATCACACCAGAGATTAAACCCATGAAAACCATATCGATAATACCGCGAAGATCAACAATATGATGAAATGAATAATTCAAATAGTCTTGATCTCCAGATGAGAATGAATAGAGTTAAAATTGTTCTCACAACTTGGAATGCCTCTTACAATAGTGAAGAATGATATGATGATGGAGATGAAAGGACCAAAACTAAGAAGATCTCCAAAGGTTCTTTGGATCTCCTCTTCTTTGTTCTGGATGTAGTGGTGGCGGCTAGGGTTCTCTTCTCCCCTAGGTCCCTTCATGAAATTGTCTTGTATAGACGTGGTGGATCTGTTGGCACCTCATACGATCGCTCATACAAGTGCTTACGGTCACATGGAAGGTTGTCTTTCTGCTCTGGTGCGCCTGGTGGCTTGGCTCTCCACATGGAAGTTGCTCCATTTGACTTGATTTGTCGTAATTCCCTTTGGTTTCCTTCTATATATGATATTTCCTGCCAAACAATGGAAAAACATATTTTCTTTTCTTTTGAAGAATTATTGCTAGAAATAACTATTGGGGATATAACTATCAGTTATGACCCGCCCAGGAGGGGCCGGGTCAGCCCCAATGGCGGGTTACACAAGAAGCCCAGTAAACATTCAAGATGATAGTTTATTAAATCTTATAGAAGGCCCAAAGGCCTGGAGGCGGCTTAAGGCCCGGTATTATAAACCGCCGTATGTAAGGAAAGACTTGTAAGGAAAGGCATGTAAAGGAAGTCACCGAGCCGGGCACGATTATGAGCCGGCCGGGACACTGTAGGCCACCAGGCGTCAACGCGTGTATATAAGGGGACGACCCGGTGGTGACTTAGGGCAAGAAACAAGAGATCGAGAACCAAGACGGAGAGTTGAGCCTCTTGGTGATTGAAACCCTAGCAATACCAACACAACTAGACGTAGGCTTTTACCTTCATCGTAAGGGGCCGAACTAGTATAAAAACCTCTCGTGTCCTTTGTCCCGATTAACCCCTTTAAGCTTCCTAGTTGCGATGGTGAAAGGATCGAGATGGACCTAGAGGGGGGGTGAATAGGTACAAATACAAATTTTAATTGTTACTTGGCAATTTTAGGCAATAGTGCGGAATATGAAAGTGAGCCTAACAATTGCAAGTGTGATGCTAAGAGCTAAACAAGATAATCAAGTAATACAAGTAGATGGGTAGGCTAACACAATATGATTTAGGTAAGTGCAGATGAGACAAGTAACCACAAGCAGAGAGTTAAGGTTAGGGATAACCGCAACTCCGAGAGACGAGGATGTAAGCCGATGTTCACTTCCTTGGAGGGAAGCTACGTCACCGTTTAGAGAGGTGGGTGTTACCACGAAGGCACACCAACGCCACGAAGGCTCACCCTATTCTCTCTTTGAGACAACACCACTAAGGCGTTTCTCAACCACTAGTGGTAGACCTTGGGGTGGTCTCCAAACCCTCACAAACTTTTCCAGGGGTAATCACAAGGGTTGATTCCTCTCCGAAAGACTCCTACCGCCTAGGAGTCTCCAACCTCCAAGAGTAACAAGAATGATGGGAAAAGCTCAAGATTTGCTCAAGTCACAAATTCCTTTGGTGCAAAGAGGGGGAAGGAGTGGATCTATCACTTGGCCGGACAACTTCTCTCAAATGCTCTCAAATCCCTTGGGGATCTAAGATTTAGTGTGGAGGAGTGAGAGAGAGAGAGAGAGTAATGTGTTGTAGGGTTTGTTCAAAGTGAGTGGTCAACCATATCCTGAGGGGGAAGACAACCTATATATGGTGGTAGTGAAGAGCTAGCCGTTTGGCCACTTAAGGCTCAGGAGCTGTCGGACGTCCGGTGGGTATCGGACGACCGGTGACACAGATAGGACCGAGACGTCCGTCCGGGCAGCCGGTCGTCCGCTCGCTGGAGTATAAATCTGACCGCAAAAACAGCACAGGTAGCGGACATCCGAAAGGCGCCGGTCGTCCGGAGCCCGGACGTCCGGTGTTGTCGAAAATCCGTTAATTATAGTTCTGTTGGAGTGCACCGGATATCCGGAGATGAGCGGACGTCCGGTGACCGGACATTCGGTGTGACCGATCTTCCGCTAATTTCAGTTCCGTGAAGACTCACCGGACGACTGGAGAGAGTCGGATGTCTGGTTGGTTGAGAGAGACCGGACGTCCGTAGACTTCGGACGTCCGGTGAAAGTTGGACCTTTTAGCTTAGAAACCTACTACCATTTTTGCACAAGTTAGAGGAGGAATTTAGAGATGGTGTGAGAGGGAATTTTGTGGTTTTGAGCAAGTTCTTTCGCGAAATCCACCGATCCCCTCTTAATAGTGCGGGATCCCTACACTCAAGAGCAAACTGAAAACAAGGAGCCGAAGCTTTTTATCTTTGTCTTGTGTCTCTGCTCTTGAGTGATATATGTTTTATGTCCGTAGTCGTGATCCACACACACACATAGCCCTTGAGACATAATCCTGGGAAATACTCGATAAACATGATTAGTCCCAATATGCATGTTGTCATCAGCATCAAAATATGATTAAGGGCATGATTGCACTTTCAATCTCCCCCTTTTTGGTAGTTGATGACAACATACATGCACTTTTTTGAATAAAACTTTGAATATTGAAAGAATTTAAAAAGCATTGAATATCGAAGGATTTGTTGTGGAGCTCCCCCTCAATATGTGCAATAACTAATAGGTAAGCATGAAGTGAGCTCCCCCTCAATATGATACCAACACAACCGAAACTCATACACAAGATAATCAAGATAACATCAGATTTAGAATAGGCTTCACAAAGATTCATCACTCATAGCATATAACATAGGTCGATACAAGACATATCATAAGTTCAATAACAGGTTAATCACATAACATGAGTTCGATAACAAGATAATAAGATAGTATCATAGCATCATATCACATAAATAAGTGCCTACTCCCCTTGGCAGCAAATACCCAAAAGGAGGTGTCATAACAGCATCAAAGAGCATCATCGTCATCATCATCATGAGCACCACTACCACCAGCCTCGTCAAGGAAGTCAGCCCACTCAGGACCCGAAGGAAAGCCGAAGTCAGAAGGTGGATCATCAGGAAGACGTTCATCGTCACTCACATCGTAAACTCCGGAGTCTCTCAGACGAGCCTTCAAAGCATTCTTGGAGGTGACCAAGCGTGTGACAATGTCGTGGTTTTGAGAGAAATGAAAGGTAAACATCTTCATCATGGCAGAGTGAGCTTTCCCAAGAAAGCGAGAGATGCGACCAAAAGGTGCGGAGCCGAAAGAAGTAGATCGAGTGGCGGAAGAGGGAACACTAGCCGGGGTACGATGAGTAGGAGCAGAAGAGTCCTTGGGAACCCAATCATCCGCCATGTGAGATGGAATGACCCACCATTCGTGCAAGTGAGTGCGGGCAATGGGAAACGGAGCAACACTCTCGATAAATGCCTGAAGAAAGGGGGCATGAGGAAAGGCTCGCTTGTGTTGAAAACAGGCCAGACGGATCTCATGCCACAGAAAATGAGGGATATTTATCTTCCCTGTGGGAGACACATAGAGGCGATGCATGAGATCAATGCAGTAGCTGTTACATGACCCCTTGTCACCCATCTTGGGATATATGGTGCGAATAACACACTGAAAAATGATGTAGAAGGGTGAGCGCCAAATTGAAACTTGGTTCAGGCCCTTTTGTTTCTCCTGATCAGACATTTCACTTATGGGTTTGAGAAGATCCGCACAGACCTCTATGCCCTTGGGCTTATGGTTAGGGTCATCCTTATGGATTTTGAACCCTGTGTCAGGAAAACCAAGAGCAGCAACAAATTGAGCATACGATGCCTTGAGCATGGTGTCGGAGGTCATCCAAGTGACAGTTTTATCGGGACCAAAGTAACAAGTGGCATAGAATTGATGAATTGCAGCATGGTTAAAATCATGCTGGAATTCAAATGGTGCAGCAAGACCGGAGGACTCAATGAGCTCAATAGCTCCCGGATATTTCGCCAGATGAGTGCGGATATGTTGTAAGTCGATGCACATATGGATAGATAAACCTTTAGGAATGATTATAGTGGTGAAAATGTCGGCTTGGACATTTGTGCGAAAACGAGCATCCTGTGAATCGCTAAGAACAGTGAATTGATCTACATCACGACGAAGCTTAAGGTAAGAAGCAACGGGAACCTCATTGAACCGTTTAACGATGCGGCCGTGAGGGAGTGGAGGTTCAAGAGAGATGCGACGGGCAGCACCTTGTGGTTGTACCGGAGGAGGAGGAGGCTTGAATGTGGGCCGACGAGTTCCAGGCTTGGGTGCAGTGGTGCGAAAATCAACATAAGCAGGTTCCTCAATTTCTTCCAATTCATCCTCGTAGTCGGATTCTTCCGTCGAAGAGGCGCTAGTGGAGCTGCGAGGGTGAGCGACACGCTTCCGAGGACGAGCGCACGCCTGCGAATCATCGGACCCACCACGACGAGACGGACGAGAGCCCCCAGCGGTGACCTGCTTGCGAGCAGAGCGCTTTGTCCGTGGCATTGCTACATAGGGAAGGAGGAGACTCCACATCTTAACAATTGCCATGGATCAAGAAGGTCAGAGCAATGGGGGGGAGGAAAATAGCAGTTGCTACCTCAGAAGGGCGAGGAGAAGATGTGATGTTTCCCCCGAAGCCGGCCGGGTCGAGAGAAGGGCGGCCGGAGGCGCGATGACAACCGGAAGGGCCGAACGGGGTCCCGGCGGCGAGTGGCCCAGCCCGTGAACGCAGCAAGGAGAGAGTGCGGCGGCGGCGGCGAGAGGAGATAAATTAGGTTTTAGATACGACCGGATTGCATGCCCCAGTATATATAGGCATGCGAGAAACGTACCGGACATCCGGTGCGAACCGGATGTCCGAGACATGAGAGGGCAAACTGATACGAGAAGCAGTGGACGACCGACAAAAAACGGACGTCCGTCGCGTTTAGACAGAGCAGTAATTAACGGAAGTCCGGTTACAGCAGATGACCGGCAATAGGGCACCGGAGAGGATTTGACGGACGCTCGGTCCTGACAGACGTCCAGTGGCATTTAATTAACAGAAGTCCGGTTACAGCGGACGACCAGCAATAGGGCACCAGAGAGGATTGGACAGACGCCCGGTCCTGACGGACGTCCGGTGGCATTTTTAATTTATTTATTTAATATCTTTTCGAGGAAGACTAGGGTGCCATAGTTGGTACTAATGACAATGATGGAGAGATGATGAGTGAAATATGTAGTAGGATGCAAGGACACCCTAGATGAAACAATGAGTTTCCTAAACCAACAATAATAAACACACATACTGCTCACATGTTGTTCTAATGACAAGGCGGTGGCTGATGCCACCATGTATGAGTATACGTGACATGACACTGCAAAGATTTGAACTTTGGGTCCATAATCACTACCCCATCATTGAAAGCACCATAGTTAGAGTAACATGGTAGCTTTGAGAGTGTTTGTTCTTTTTATGCATTTCATAGGGTGAGAGAACGCATGAGTTGAGTGACAATGCATGCATGAGTACTAGTTTTCACATAATGTTGTCAAGCTCCAAGATACCAAGTTCACGCCTAAGTTGACAAAATCTTGCCTCATCCAATGGCTTGGTGAAAATATCTGCAAGTTGCATATCTGTGCCAACATGAGCAATGTCAATATCACCCTTCTCCACATGATATCTCAGGAAGTGGTACCTAATGTCAATGTGCTTGGTGCGGGTATGATCTTTGGGGTTCTCAGCAATATTGATGGCACTTTCATTATCACATAGAAGAGGCACATGTCTATAGGTGATACCGTAATCCTTCAAAGTTTGCCTCATCCATAGTAACTGAGTTGCACAACTGGTGGTTGCAATATATTCAGCTTCGGCAGTGGAGAGGGCAACACAATTTTGCTTCTTCGAGGACCAACTTACCAAGGAGCGTCCAAGAAATTGACATCCACCGGAGGTGGATTTACGATCCACTTTGTTTCCAGCCCAATCCGCATCCGTGTACCCAATGAGATCAAACTTAGCATCCTTGGGGTACCATAGACCCAACTTTGGGGTGTGAACAAGGTATCTAAGAATATGCTTAACCGCCTTATGATGGCTTTCCCTAGGGGAAGCTTGAAATCTAGCACACATGCAAACACTAAACATGATGTATGGTCTAGATGCACAAAGATAAAGCAATGAACCAATCATAGAGCGGTATTTAGATGGGTCGAAGGGGATACCGTTTGAGTCTTCAGTGAGTACAGTTTTGGTTGGCATGGGGGTCTTACATGGGGTGGCATCAGACATGCCAACTTTTGCTAGGATATCCTTGAGCTATTTGGCTTGGGACAAGAAAATTCCTTCTTGAAATTGTTGAATTTGAAAGCCGAGAAAGAACTTCAAATCCGCATTGAGTGACATTTCAAAATTCTTGGTCATTGATGCCGCAAACTTCTTGCATAAATGAATGTTAGGAGAACCAAAAATGATATCATCTACATAGATTTGGCATAAGATCAAATCACCTTTGTCCCTCTTAGTAAAAAGAGTGGGATCAATCACCCCTCTCACAAAACCATCATCGAGTAGAAACTTCTTAAGATGATCATACCAAGCACGAGGTGCTTGTTTGAGGCCATACAAAGCCTTATGAAGTTTATACACATAGTCTTTGTGATCGGGGTCAATGAACCCAGGTGGTTGTGATACATATACTTGTTCTTGTAGAGGACTGTTAAGGAAAGCACTCTTCACATCCATTTGATATAATGTAAATCCATTGAAAGCAGCATAAGCAAGTAAGATTCGAATGGATTCAAGTCGGGCAACGGGGGCAAAGGTCTCACCAAAGTCCAAACCTTCAACTTATGAGTACCCTTGTGCCACTAACCTTGCCTTGTTGCGGATGATTACGCCATTCTCATCTTGCTTGTTCTTGAAAATCCACTTTGTTCCAATGACGTTGTGTTCCGTAGTTGGACTCTTGACTAATTACCACACTTGATTGCGCTCAAAACTATTCAACTCTTCTTGCATAGCAATAAGCCAATCATTGTCTATCAATGCATCTTGTACCTTGAGAGGCTCAACACTAGACACAAAAGAGAAGTGAGCACAAAAGTTTGTCAATTGTTTACGAGTGACTCTACCTTCCAATATGCCGGTGAGGATTTTATCAATATCAACACGACCGGCCACTCGAGGCATGATGGAGGTTAAGGTTTCACGAGGTTCAACTTCATGTCCATCATCCACGTACTCAACATATGGATCATTAATGTGTGGTGGAAAAACTTCTTCTTCTTCTTGCATCTGTTGAGGTTCATTGTCAATGATTGCACTTTCTTCTTATTTCCCTTGAGGATGATCTTGTTCTTGATGATTATCATGAAGAGGAACTTGATCATCATCTTGTACTTGGACTAAGGGCATTGATTGATTAATAGGTGCTTGTGGTGGTATGGGTGTGGAATTAGTTTGATGGTGTGTGAGGCCTTCATCTTCTTCTTCATCATCATGAGGGTCTTGTTCCATTGGAAGAAGTGCACCAACACCCATCGTCAAGATATCTTGAGAAGAATCTTCTTCACCTACATCACTTAGATCAACTTGCTCCCCATGGGAGCCATTAAATTCATCAAACACCACGTCACAAGTTTCTACAACACATCCATTGGATTTGTTGTAGACTCTATAGGCATGAGAGTTTGATCCATAACCAACAAATATGCCCTCAATAGTTTTAGATTGAAATTTTCCTAACCGCTCTCTTTTGTTGAGGATGAAACATTTACACCCAAATACACGAAAGTACTTGACATTTGGCTTGTTCCTGGTCAGGAGCTCATATGGAGTCTTTTCCAATATCGTGCGGAGGAAGAGCTGGTTTGAAGCATGACATGAAGTGTTGACGGCCTCGGCCCAAAAACTATGTGGCGACTTGTATTCATCCAACATGGACCTTGCCATCTCCACAAGGGTGCGGTTCTTCCTTTCTGCAACACCATTTTGTTGGGGAGTGTATGGAGCTGAATATTGATGCTCAATCCCTTCATCACTAAGAAATCCTTCCAAGGTGTAATTCTTGAACTCGGAACCATTATCACTTCTTATTGCCATGATTTCTTTGTCAAACTTGTGTTGTGCTTGCTTGGCAAAATCAATGAAGGTGATCTTCGTCTCGTCTTTGGACTTGAGGAAAAACACCCATGTGTATCTTGAGTAATCGTCCACAATGACAAGTCCATACTTTTTCCCACCAAGACTATCCCATGAAGGAGGCCCAAACAGATCCACATGAAGGAGATCCAAAGGCCTTGAAGTAGACACAATATTCTTGGGTGGGTGCTTTGATTGATGTTGCTTCCCGGCTATGCATGCACTACACACACGATCTTTCTCAAAAGAGACATTTGTTACTCCAAGGATGTGATTTCCCTTTAAGAGATCTTGAAGATTTCTCATGCCGACATGGGCTAGCCGGCGATGCCATAGCCACCCCTTGTCAGCCTTGGCCATTAGACAAGTTGCATGGAATGTGCTCTCTTTTGAGAAATCAACCGTGTAAAGGTTGCCATCCAACTCTCCAACAAAGGCCACTTCGAGAGTATCTCTCTTAAAGACTTTCATATCCGTTAGTCCAAATAGTGTATCATAACCAACAGATGCCAATTGGCGAACAGAAAGCAAATGGTATTTAAGGGATTGGACAAGCATGCCATTTGGAAGAGACATGTCATTTGTGATAGCCACCTTACCCAAACCGAGTACCTGTCCTTTTGATCCTCCACCAAACATAATGCTCATAAATGGTTGAATAGCTTCCATGAAATCGTAGAGCAACTTGCTATCTCCGGTCATATGATTGGTACATCCACTATCAATCACCCATATTACTCCACCAGAGAAGGCAACCTACACACAATTATTACTTGGTTAGAGGCACCCATTTTGCAACGGGACCTCTCAAGTTAGTCACAAGGGTCTTAGGGACCCAAATAGCATAAAACCGAAATGCATTTCGAGGACCAACAAACTTTGCACAAACTTCTCCATCCTTAGTATTACGAAGAACATAGGATGGAGGCATGAACTCTTTTGGCTTGATGATAGTGGGCATGCCCCTTGTGGCCTTCCCACAAACAACCTTACCTTTCTCCTTGTGCCCTTCTCGTACAAAAGTTTCTTCTAGAGGGGTGGTGCACTTTTAAGAGGATGTCTTCTTGCTTGTGCTTGGGTCAAACCCGAGTCCTTCTTTGGCAAACACTTCATTGTGTTGGCTCAACACCATTAAGGTTCTTTTGCCCTTGAGCACATTTCATGAGCCCTTTCTCGATTTGAGCTTTGAGAAAGCGATTCTCCTCAAGAATAGATGCTAGATCACTACTATAGTTAGTAGTACAAGCATCAACATTGATAATAGGAGAAGAGTAAGCCTTGGCTAGAGTTTCAAGATAAGTAAGCTTGAGTGTCTCAAAACTCTTTGTAAGAAGGGTGAGCTCTTCTTCCTTGGTCTTGAGGGACACGGATAGGAGCTCACAATCCTTAGAGAGAGAAGCATTAGACTTTACAAGCTTACTTTTATCATTCATCAACTCTTCGCAAGAGTCGATAGCCTTTTTCAAGTAGGCAAGATCTCTAGTATGAACATCAATGTTTGCACCAATTTTTAAGCATAGTTCATCATTGCGTGCTTCCTCATATTGGACTTTCCGCTCAAGGATTTCATATTTTTCCTTTTCCTCGGTGACGAGGGTTTCGAGTTCCTTAATGGAAATGGTGTGCTTACTCACCATCTCCATAAGCATACGAAACATAGTGAGCTTCTTTCCTTTAAGAGAGCACATGAACTTATTTAGTTTAGCAAGCATAGGATCATTTATATCATCATCCTCATACCTATCCTCCGCATCAAGATACTCATCACTAGGAGTAGGAGTGAAAAAAAGGAGGGTTTGATTGTGGGGTTACCTTGACCTTGTCAGGAGAGTGTTGGTCCTCTCCATCTTCTACCACGGCCTTCGCCATGAGACACTTGTGAGCGTTGCCCTTGTAATCCTTCATGTAGTTGTAGGTGACAAATTCACCACTCTTGTTGACTAGCCTCAATGTGTTTTGAGAATCTTGAGCAACTCCGGCAACACCAGTAACATCATCCAGATCCGATTCTTCTTGAGCAACCATTGCTTTCCCATCTCTCTTCTTGAGCTTGGAGTTCAAAGGATTTGGCAACTTCTTCTTGGGAAAGGTCTTGGGAAACCTTGGTTTATCTTCTCTCTTCTCATAAGGGCACTCGTTGGAGAACTGGTTGGTTTCTTCACAGTTGTAGCATTTTCTTACTTTCTTCTTTTGAAACTTTCCCTTGAATTTCCCCGTGCTAAACTTCTTGACAAAGAGAGCCATGTATTCATATGAAGGGCCCTCATCGGATTCAACCTCATCACCATCTTCTTCATCATCATCTTCTTCTTCTTCTTCTTCTTCACTTTGCTCATCTTCACATACATGCTTGGCCTTCAATGCAAGATTGATCTTCGACGATGGGGTACCATGCATGGCAAGATGTTTTGTAGCATTTGCCTTTGACTCTTCAAATAGTTGGAAAGTGGATATGATGTCATCTATAGTCATTTCCTTGAAGGCATGGTGTTGTCTTATGTCCCATACCATCTGATGGTGATATGGAGCAAGAGCATGGAGCAACTTGTCCACAAGGAATCGCTTAGTCATGTTAAATCCATCTTGTGTCTTGTCACACTCACATGACTCAATATCAGCGGTGAGAGTCATGAGACGCTCAAGGAGTTGATTTGGAGTTTCACCTTTCTCCATACAAAAGTTTTGCAATTGCCCCTTGGCAATTTCATATTGAGCACTCCAGAGGGTGGAGGTACCGGTCCTGGATCTTATAATACTTTCCCATAATTCCTTGGCACTTGTGATGTGTATGAAAGGTCTCCTTTGCTTTTCAAACATACCTCTCCTTATACACATGATTGCCGTGTCATTGAGATTCTTGTCATAAATTTCTCTTGGTGTAGGATTCTTTGGATCAACCACATGGTAACCATACTCCAAGATCTCTAGCATCTCATCGTTTCCAAATCGAAGATGATCCTGCATAGCAACTCTCCACAAAGCAAAATCGGAAGTGGAGTCAAGTAAAGGAGGTTTGCCTTGAGAGTTATATTTTGGTTTCTCAACTTGGGGTCTTGCATAAAGCCAAGGAACACTAGAGTGTTCATTGCTAGGAGGTTGTTGACCAAGTGACGGAGTAGGCACAGTTGGTCTCGAAGCCGCACCACCCGAAAGTGGTGCAAGCACTGTGGACAATGTGGATATCCTCATTTGGACCAAGGCTCTACAAAAGCATCATGCTCCACCTTTTGCTTAGCAAGGGCCCGTTCTAGATCCTCAGAAGTAAAGGTCTTGACTTCAGAAGAAGCCTTGCCTTTATCCTTCGGATCTACAACAAGGGGAGTCCCATCGGGGTTCATCTTGCTCTAGGGCGGTTAAGCCACAAGAATAGAGCACGAGGCTCTGATACCAATTGAAAGGATCGAGATGGACCTAGAGGGGGGGTGAATAGGTAGAAATACAAATTTTAATTGTTACTTGGCAATTTTAGGCAATAGTGCGGAATATGAAAGTGAGCCTAACAATTTCAAGTGTGATGCTAAGAGCTAAATAAGATAATCAAGTAATACAAGTAGATGAGTAGGCTAACACAATATGATTAGGTAAGTGCAGATGAGACAAGTAACCACAAGCAGAGAGTTAAGGTTAGGGATAACCGCAACTCCGAGAGACGAGGATGTAAGCTGATATTCACTTCCTTGGAGAGAAGCTACGTCACCGTTTAGAGAGGTGGGTGTTACCACGAAGGCACACCAACGCCACGAAGGCTCACCCTATTCTCTCTTTGAGACAACACCACGAAGGCGTTTCTGAACCACTAGTGGTAGACCTTGGGGTGGTCTCCAAACCCTCACAAACTTTTCCGGGGGTAATCACAAGGGCTGATTCCTCTCCGAAAGACTCCTACCGCCTAGGAGCCTCCAACCTCCAAGAGTAACAAGAACGATGGGAAAAGCTCAAGACTTGCTCAAGTCACAAATTCCTTTGGTGCAAAGAGGGGGAAGGAGTGGATCTATCACTTGGTAGGACAACTTCTCTCAAATGCTCTCAAATCCCTTGGGGATCTAAGATTTGGTGTGGAGGAGTGAGAGAGAGTGTAATGTGTTCTAGGGTTTGTTCAAAATGAGTGGTCAACCATATCCCGAGGGGGAAGACAGCCTATATATGGTGGTAGTGAAGAGCTAGCCGTTTGGCCACTTAAGGCTCAGGAGCTGTCGGACGTCCGGTGGGTACCGGACGACCGGTGACACAGATAGGACCGGACGTCCGGCCGGGCAGCCGGTCGTCCGCTCGCTGGAGTACAAATCTGACCGCGAAACAACACAGGTAGCGGACATCCGAAAGGCACCGGTCGTCCGGTGTTGCCAGAAATCCGTTAATTGTAGTTCTGTTGGAGTGCACCGGATATCCGGAGATGAGCGGACGTCCGGTGACCGGACATCCGGTGTGACCGGTCTTCTGCTAATTTCAGTTCTGTGAAGACTCATCGGACGACTGGAGAGAGTCGGATGTCTGGTTGGTTGAGAGAGACCGGACGTCCGTAGACTTCGGACGTCCAGTGAAAGTTGGACCTTTTAGCTTAGAAACCTACTAACATTTGTGCACAAGTTAGAGGAAGAATTTAGAGATGGTGTGAGAGGGAATTTTGTGGTTTTGAGCAAGTTCTTTCACGAAATCCATCGATCCCCTCTTAATAGTGCGGGATCCGTACACTCAAGAGCAAACCGAAAACAAGGAGCCGAAGCTTTTTATCTTTGTCTTGTGTCTCTGCTCTTGTGTGATATATGTTTTATGTCCGTAGTCATGATCCGCACACACACATAGCCCTTGAGACATAATCCTGAGAAATACTCGATAAACATGATTAGTCCCAATATGCATGTTGTCATCAACATCAAAATATGATTAAGGGCATGATTGCACCTTCAGATGGCCCTATGACTAAGTCCTTTCTCTAGGACATCTGCCGTGATAATTCCACGACAGTTGGCGCCCAACGTGGGGCCAGCGCACGGTGGATTTGAGTTCTTGAAGGGTAACTTCGAAGGGCTCAAGGGATACGATGTGGGCCG
The DNA here is from genome assembly GCF_003073215.2 of Triticum urartu. Lineage (NCBI taxonomy): Eukaryota > Viridiplantae > Streptophyta > Magnoliopsida > Poales > Poaceae > Triticum > Triticum urartu. The sequence goes on from NC_053023.1 coordinate 413,150,869, forward strand.
GATGACCAAGAGTCGTCGCGGCAAGCTCTACATCAATGACGAAGGCTGGGGCCCCGAGGCCGGCTCGATTGAGTACGGGTACCGGGTCCCCTTCGGCGGAATTCACGTCTTCATCGGCCGGATCGGCAAGTCAGGCCCTGAGCCGGACGTCCACACCAACCTCATCAAAACGGCTCAGCGCGCAAGGACCACCTGTGTTCAGTCTGTCGTGAAGCATGCCTTTGTAGGCTGCGTCCACGGCGGTGAATACTCTGAAGGATCGGTGGAGGGCGGTGAGACGGCCGTCTGTTCTGACACTGCATCATCAACGGGCGAGACGGACTCTTTGTACCAGCTATAGGACGACATGCTCGGGGGCTGTTCCGATGGCAGCAGTATTCCAGACCCTCTTGAGCCGCCGAATTGGGCCGGAGTCTTCATGGCAGGGACACAGCCCGGGAAGAACTCTACAGAAGCGGCGGCAACAGCTACCGGGTCGGCTGCAGCCGGGTCAGGAGACCTCGTGCGCCCCCCGGCTCAGATTCTAATGGACCTCATGGATAAACTGATGACTCTGTTGACTGCCATGGTAGAGCCGGCGGATAAAGCCCAGCACGACGCAGAGGTGGCACGCGTACGTGAAGAGATGGTGCAAGCTAAGGAAAATCTAGCCGCAGAGGAAGTTAGGATGGCAGCAGAGCGGGCGGCTTTGGACGTTCGTGCTCAACAGCTTCAAGCGGAGACCTTCCGGCTCACGGTGGATCTTAACGTGTCAAACGAGGTCATGAGAAGGAGGCATCAGAAAACTCAGTCACGTTTACCTCTGACGCTTGATCCTAGGAACCTATTCCATACACCCGGAGCTGGGGGAAGCAACCCGCCGGAGGCAAACCGGATCATGACACCCGGCGCACCGGTTCAGCCGCGTGCCATGGAACCACCTCGTATAATTACCGCTCCACCTCATTACGTACCAACACCGCCGGGTCACTTCTCCAACCCCTTGGAAAACCTCATCGCAGCATCGGCTCGTTTGGCGGCTCTCCCGATGGAAGGCGACTCACCGGCGGCGGTTGAAACGCGGAGGGTAAGAGAGCTTCTTCAAACAGCTATGGCACAGCAGGATGCGTACTCCTACAGTCGAGACAGGATCCACTCAACTCCTCGCCCAAGCCAGAGCCCGAGCTACAGTAGGCATATGGAATCTGTAGACATGTCAAGCAATGCTCAACGCCACAACCGGCCACACAGGCATGAGCCGATGCGGGCTGGAGCCCTTAACTTAGCGGATCAGGAGAGGATTCGTCAAGAGGCGGAACGAGCAGTTCAAATGGCAGCAGATTAGGCGGCTCGTCAAACTTTTCTGGCTTATCCAGCAACCTCGGTCGAGGCAGGAGTGGCCACAAGAACCGGAGGCGTCCCTTGCTTGGTGCCGGCCATATGTAATGAGCGTCTGCTGAAGGACTTTAAGGGGCCTCGTAAGGTGCCTAATTACACGGCTGACTTACAGCCTGAGGCTTGGATTGAGAGTTATGAGATGGCTATGGAGTTGTTGGAGGTCAGCGACGCAGCAATGGCCAAGTATTTCACTATGATGTTGGATGGAACAACTCGTACTTGGTTGAAGGGGTTGCCGCCTAATTCTATCGGCTCATGGGCGGAGTTAAAGGCCCGGTTCATCCAGAACTTCAAAGACACGTGTAAGCAGCCTATGTCGATTGTGGACCTAACTAATTGTAAGCAAGAGGATGGTGAGTCTACAACCCATTGGGTGCGCCGGTTTAAGGAGATAATACATTCGTCTGATAAGATGGACGCGGGCTCAGCAGTTTTGATGTTGGAGAAAAATTGCCATTTTGAACCTCTGAAGCAGAAGTTGGGGTGGCTCAAGCGTGACTGTAATGACATGGGCCAGTTGATGGCGGCTCTCGTCAAGTATGCTGATTCTGATAGTACCAAAGACCCGGTGTCTGACGAAGAAAAGACAACGAAGGGAAAGAAGAACGGCAAGGGTCATCAGCATAACCCGGCAAATCAAGGAGGTAATAAACGCAAGGCTGATGAGTTTGTTGCTAACACCAATGCACAGGGCGGAAATCAACAGCGCAAGGGCAGACAAACCCCTCGGCCGGGCGGGTCAGGTCCCACCCTTGAGCAACTATTGAATGAACCTTGTCCAAGGCACGGCACCTGGGAGAAGCTAGCCACCCACCTGTGGAAAGATTGTATGATCATGAAGGCGTTTAAAAATTCAAACGCATTTGATGGAGTTCACGGCCCAGGTGGCGGTTCAGGTGGAGGCAGTTTCCAAGGCCCGGGCGCCGGTTCAGGTGGAGGAGGATTTCACGGTCAAGGCCATCCTCGTAACCAAGGAGGATATAATCCACAACCCGGCCAAGGTCATCAGCAGCAACAGTCTGGATATCAGAGCAACCCAAAACAACTAAATAGTGGGCAATACCATGTATTCACCACTACTTTATGTAAGAGGTACCAGAAGCTTCACAAGAGGCTCGTCAATGCCGTTGAGCCGGCGATTCCACGTTACTTACGTTGGTCAGAGCAGCCTATTGTGTGGAGCAGAGAGGATCACCCACCCCGGGTCGATAATCCGGGTCACTTGGCTTTGGTAGTGGCGCCTCAGGTTGGTGGATACAAATTCACTAAGGTACTCATGGATGGAGGCAGCAGCATCAACATCCTCTACTATGAGACGTTCCGCCGGATGGGATTGACTGATAAGAGTCTTAAACAATCCAACACTGTTTTTCATGGTGTGGTTCCTGGCAAGTCGGCGTACCCAGTGGGTAAGATTGAACTGGAAGTAGCCTTTGGGGATGAGTATGATTCCAGAGCAGAAAAATTAACCTTTGAGGTGGTAAAGATCAAAAGCCCATATCATGCTCTGTTTGGACGGCCGGCTTATGCCAAGTTCATGGCTCGGCTGTGTTATGTATATTTGTAGCTCAAGATGCTGGGCTATAAGGGCACCATCACAGTACATGGGAGTCGGAAAATAGCTTTGGAGTGTGAAGAAGGTGATGCTGCCTCTGCTGAATCTGTTTGTGCAATAGAGGAATTAAAGTTTTACAAGGATCATGTTGACCCGGCAGACATGACGTCATTAAAGAAACCAACAACAGAGCATGAGCCGGTGTTGAAATTCAAATCAGCCGATGACACCAAGATGGTTGACTTTGTGCCTGGCGACTCATCCAAGCAGTTCATCATTAGTGCAAACTTGGATCCAAAATAGGAAAGCGCGCTCATCGAGTTCATCCGTGAGAACCGGGACATCTTTGCATGGAAACCTTCAAACATGCCGGGTGTCCCGAGGGAACTCGCTGAGCACACTCTCAATATTGATCCAAAGTTTAAACCTCTCAGACAGTTTCTCCGACGGTTCAATGAAGAAAGGCGCAAGGCCATTGGAGAAGAGGTGGCCCGGCTCTTGGTGACCGGGTTCATCGTAGAAGTCTTTCACCCAGAGTGGTTAGCCAACCCGGTGCTTGTACTAAAAAAGAATGGCACCTGGCGTATGTGTGTGGATTACACCGATCTGAACAAGGCTTGTCCGGCTGATCCTTTTGCCCTCCCCTGTATTGATCAGATCATCGATGCTACGGCTGGTTGCGCATGTTTGAGTTTCTTGGATGCTTACTCAGGTTATCATCAGATTAAGATGGCGGTCAAAGATCAGGAGAAGACGAATTTTATCACTCCTTTTGGAGCTTTCTGCTATGTGTCTATGCCTTTTGGGATTAAGAGTGCCCAGGCGACTTACCAACGGTGTGTACAGAACTGTCTTCATGATCAGATTGGGCGTAATGTTCATGCTTATGTGGATGATATAGTGGTAAAATCCATGAAAGAGGAAACATTGGTAACAGACCTGAAAGAGACCTTCGATAATCTCCGGGTCTACAAAATGATGCTTAACCCGGCCAAGTGTGTTTTTGGAGTCCCAGCCGGCAAGCTCTTGGGTTTTTTGGTGTCCAACCAAGGTATTGAAGCTAACCCGGAGAAAATCAAGGCAATTATATCCCTGGCCCAACCAACATGCATCAATGATGTTCAACGATTGGCAGGTCGTGTTGCTGCTTTGAGCCGGTTCATAAGCTGGTTAGGGGAGAAGGCAATGCCTTTGTATCAGATGATGAAGAAAACAGATGATTTTGTTTGGAGCGATGCTGCAAACTCTGCTTTTGAAAATCTGAAGACACAGCTTGCTGAGCCGCCGGTCCTGGCTGCTCCAGTTGAGAAAGAGCCGCTGTTGTTATACGTGGCCGCCAACTCACGTGCTGTTAGTGTGGCTATTACGGTGGAGCGCAAGGAGGCTGGCAAGGAACATCCGGTTCAACGACCGGTTTACTACGTCAGTGAGGTGTTAATTGAATCCAAGCAACGATATCCACATTGGCAGAAGCTCGTATATGGGGTGTTCATGGCAAGCCGGAAGCTTAAACATTATTTTCAGGGTCATCCAATCACTGTGGTTAGCTCTGCTCCTTTGGGAGACATCATTCAAAACAGAGAAGCCACTGGACGAGTCGCCAAGTGGGCCATTGAGCTTGGGTCTCACGGGTTGAAGTATGTACCACGTACCGCGATCAAATCTCAAGCACTAGTTGACTTCATTAATGGCTGGACGGAGATGCAGATGCCAGAAGAGAAACCAGACAACACGTATTGGACTATTAATTTAATGGGTCCAGACAGTTGGAAGGCTCGGGGGCTGGAGTTGTTTTCACCTCTCCTCGAGGTGACAAATTTTGTTATGTGTTATGGCTGATGTTTCCTTACACTAACAACGCAGTAGAGTATGAAGACTTGCTCCATGGTCTTCGAGTGGCAAAAGAGATGAGTTTGAGCCGGGTCAGATGTCTTGGCGACTCAGATTTAGTGGCTCAACAGGTATCAGGCAAGTGGGATTCTGTCGGTGTTCTGGGAACGGGGGTCCCCAGACTTGCCTGCCTGCGGCCTGCGGCGTGGCTCAAGTGGGGGCCCAGCACGGCCCATCTTCATCAGCTCAAACTCAAGACCCTCGCGAGGGGCCAAGCCTCGCGGGGCGGACGACAGAAAGCTTCCTCACAGGCAGCCTCATCAGGCAGGCTCACGAGGAGGCGAAGAGATCAAGGCAGAGGTACCTCGCGAGGAACCCGTGACACAAGCCATGACGATCGAGATTAGGCGGGCGCCGGCCTGCACAGTGTCCTTGTTTCCCCTTTGGTGCAAAGGGGGCAAGCACAGGCCAAGGCACCGGGCAAAGGTTACCATTCTGGTGCAACAAGACCAAGACCAGCAGAGCGGCATGACGGAGGTCACCGTGGAGCCCAAGACGGCGTCATCACCAGTACTTTTGGCAGCCGAAGACCACTTTTGGTCAGGATAACTTGTACTTTATGTTCCCCTTCAAAATGGCCAATTGGTGGCGCCCTTCCCGCTCATTATTTGGGGAGAGGTCCAGGGCCTCTATAAGTAGAACTAGCCACACAGAGTAGAGGGACATCGAGAAATCTGGTAGAGCCCTAGCAAAGAGAGAGAGAGAGAGAGGCGATTGAACTCACCCTAGCAGTTCATCGCACCAACTCAAGAACACCTCTCGCGAGGCTGTTCTTCCCTTGTACTGTTCGTCATCAGCCTCTGAGGCAATCCACCACACCACACACTGGAGTAGGGTATTACACCACAACGGTGGCCCGAACCAGTATAAACCTTGTGTCCCTTGTGTCGTTCGTTGTTTCCAGTTTAGATCACGCGAGGAGATTGGACGTAGATCGGTAGGGGAGAGATCTCCGCGCGCACCCCAGTGTTCGAACCTCAAGGGTCTGCCGGAACCCGAAATCCGACATTTGGCGCGCCAGGTAGGGGTGCGCCGGAATCTTTTCTTCCGCCGTTCGCGTGTGATCTTCCGTCGTGTCCATGGCTGACGCTCGTCGGGCTCTCGCCGAGCGCCGGGCTGCTCTCGCCACCCGCGTCGCCCAGACGGCGCCCGTCGGCGGACGTCCTCGTCGTTCCCCGTCGCCTGCCGCCAACGCCGCCACCGGCCCGACGGGGAACGAGCAGCAAGCCTCCTCCCAGCATCCTTCGGTGCAGCGGGAGGGCCGCACCGCCACACCGTCGCTGACTCCAGCCGCTTCGTCGTCCCACGCCCGTCGCGCCCCCACGGACGCGCATGCCGCGCTGCTCCTGGCAAGAGAACTCTTGCACTACCGCCTCGTCGACGACCTCTACGAAGACTGGCTCGCCCGCATCACCGAGCTCGTCAGCGCCGCAGGAGGATTCCCCCTTGCCGTCCCTCTCGCTGCCTCGCCCTCCATTCTGCGCAGGAGGCGAGGATCAGGAGGTGCCTCCACCACCTCCTCCCCAAGGAGGTGCCCTGGCTCCAAGGCGCGCAGCCCCGGGGCAAGACCCTCCGCGCCCGGCGCCTACGCAGCAAGGAAGGAGCTGCCAAGAGATCCCTCGTCCCCAAGAAGGCGCTCGCGCGCTCCCGGCGCCGGCGCGCCAAGATCGCGTCCCTGCACCCCCATGCCAAGACCCCGCGCTGCTCCAAGCGGCGGCGCGCGGTAATCCCCAGGAGCAAGCCCAGTACCAGCAAAAGGCACCGGTGGCCACAGCAGGCTGCCGTGCCCTCACCCCCAAGCTACGCGGCTTCGCATGGCCAGGCAAGTTCAAGCCCGACCTGCCCCCTCGCTACGATGGCACGATGGACCCTGCGAAATTCCTGCAACTCTACGAGCTATGCATCGAAGCCGCCAACGGAGACGAAAGGGTCATGGCGAACTGGTTTCCCATGACGCTCAAGGACGGGGCCCGCACCTGGCTCCTGAGCCTGGCTCCTGGCACAATCTCCTCCTGAGACGAGATGCGCACTCGCTTCATCCACTACACCACGACACCACAAAGACGACATGCATCTGTTGGTAAAAGTGAGCAATGCCGACACTTTTTTTCCCAAACTATACCGACACATAGTATGATAGTATTTATATAACCTCCTGACACATTATCTATCGCTGAAGCACCAGCAAAGCACCGACGTAATTTCTGTCAGCAGTTACAATCTTTACTGATTGTTTGTGTGTCACTGATTCTTTGGGACAAAAAAATGTCGGCTTTGTTTCCTTCCACCCACATCCATATGCGCGCGATGGAAAACACCCGAGTCGGACCAGACCAGCAAAAGAAAAGAAAAAACACACCCGTCCAACCCCCAATCTCACCCTTCTCTCTCTCACCACTCACATAGAACCCGTGCGCCGCCGCCTCCGACCTAAACCTAACTCGACCGCGCCGCCGCCCGTCCGCTTGTTCCCTCGCGCCACATCAACTCCAACCCTGACCTTCCTCCCCGCAGGGCACCATCCGCCCAGGAGCAGCAGCTCCATCCGCTGCGCTGAGGAGTAGCAGCGCTGTCAAGCGCCACCGTACAGGAGCAGCAGCGCCGTCAAGCGCCACCAGACAGGAGCAGCAGAACCGTCCACCAGTAAGGAGAAGCAAGGCCGTCGGCCGCCGAGGATCCAGCGCTGGTTTTCCTCCACCTGTGGCCTCTGTTCCGGCTGATTTCCTTCCCTCCGCCCGGCCTGAGGTAAGCTTCTGGTATGTGAGTCCTTTCTCGTCGCCCCTTCCTTGCCCCACCTCCAGATTCGGTCGCTCTAGGTGAGCTGGGTCAATGCTTTTCTAGTACGTGTAGGTAACTAACTAGATCCAGCCATGAATCGGCTGGCCTCTGGGTAAGTAAATCTATTGTTGTTCTTGTGCGTGCTTCATCCACAAATTTGTAGCATGTAACAATTTCCTGGCAGAGGCAGTACAAAGGAGAGGGATGAGTCTGTTAGAATTGTAATTACTTTTCCCGTTGTGAGTGGCATATTTTATTTTTCATTTATTTATTTCTTATTGCACGGGTGCCAGCTTCAAAGCCTTGTGGCTAAATCAGATTATGTGTGGGCCTATGAAGTCACAAATGTGATCTGTACGTCCTAATTATGTACACATGTAGTGATGCGTCTATCAAAGAGAAGCATTTTTCAGTAATAATGTACTAACAATCAATCTTTATATGTAGGTGGTGGGGGCAAGTGAAGAATTTACATCGGTTCTGTTACAGGAACAGAGGATGGTCCTCCTAAGCTGCTTAATGGTACAATTTGTAATGTCATTATGAACATTGGATGCATTAGACTGTCATAATACCTAGTTTCTATCAAAAAGTATCATAAGTAAGGGCACAATGTGGTGATAGTAAATCTGGTTTATGGAAGAACATTGAGTATTTGGTTTCTATATTTATATATGTATAGCAGCACCCTAATTATGCAAATAGTATCAAATCCCGAGCCTTAATCATGGCAACTAGCGGAAAATGTATGGTTTAGTTTGCAAGCACATACATGTGAATATTATTCCAGCAAGAATGCTAGCTGCTAGCATATATCTATCCCAGGTACTTTGCGGATAGGCCAGCGGCAAGCCTTGTTTCTTCTTTTTAGATTTTCCCTTGATATATTCTCCTTGTTGAACTAACAATTTTTGGCATCCTGTGGCATGCCACCATTCTGCTGGTTGGATCTTGGTTACAATTAAGATTCAGGAGATGACTCTCTTTTAATTGAATGATTTTTAATTGGATCTTGGTTACAATTAATATTAAGTTGCTAATGGCGATGATTTATATTTCGATGATGATGACGGTGATGAGCCATTGATGCTCGAGGATGAAGCAGGGTTAGCCGAGGTCCTCGAAGCCTGTCTCTGACGCTGATGGGTGGACCGCTCTGCTGCCTAGGCATGATCAGCCTGGGAAGTAGTATTAAGGACATGAGAAGCAATACTTGGCGCTGTTTGGCCTGAAGGTAAACAACTTTCATGGTTTTTTCTATATCGTTGCTGCTGGGTAACCCTTGTACTAATCGAAAATGGCTTGTGGTACTATATGCATCATTAGTTTTGAAGCACATACATGTGAATTAGATATATACATGTTTTTTCAAATATATATTACCAATTAATATGCCTGGTTTGTAGGTAGAGTTGGAATCCCTCTAGCCCAGCTCTAGGCAGGAGGTCGGTTGGAATTGGATCAGTATCAGGATTAGGAAGCAACCAAGTCACCCTTTTGATCAACTAAAATAGTAACAACAGTCAATGGTGGTAATAAACAACAACTTTCCTCCCTCTGGCCTTTCTGTATCATCGCATTAATTCTGGCCAGTTTATGGTCCGATGCAAGTGGCCTGACTATGTTGCTATTGTTGTTTAGTAGGGAACTAGGAATTGTGCGTAAATGCAGTTATCTTGTTTTGTTCTGGGCTTGTGATCCCTCTTTGACAAAGATGTTCTAATCGCTGTCGCAACCGAAAATGGAGTCCAATGCAAGCCACAACAACATCAATTATTCTTTCTTGCTTTTGTTTTCATCGTTTAAGCATTGTTTGTCCTGTTTACATTGATATATCAAACTGAATGCATCATTTTTGCTGGTTGCTCCTCTGAGGTTTTTATTGAATGATATCAATGTTGCTTGCTTATAGATTGAATTTCAGGTTTATTTATTGAGTAAGCAATCTAATCTGGTACAATAGAAATTACTCTTTACTTTGACGCTTGCAGACTTGTGACCATGAGGTCACGTGTTCAAGTCCTGGAAAGAGCCTCTTGTAGAAATGTAGGGAAAGGCTGCGTACAATAGACCCAAAGCGGTCGGACCCTTCCCCGGACCCTGCGCAAGTGGAGCTACATGCACCGGGCTGCCCTTTTGACGCTTGCAGACCATGTGATGTTGCTTGCTTATATATCAACAAGTGGGTATATTTATCTTTCTTCTCTGATGCGCGTGTTCTAAGCCCTCCAACTAAATGAAGCTTTGTTGGTTGCTCATTTGAGGTTTTTGATTGTGTCATATCATCTTTTCGCGTAATGTGCTACTATATATGAGACCACCATTGCCGATATATATTGATTGTAGTAGTAGTTTTCTTATTCAGGCATTGTTCATCAAATCTACCAGTTCGGTCCAAGATAAAAAAATACTAAACCATGATCTAGTTGCTACTTGGTTGACACTAGACTAGATTGAATTAATGGAGGGTTTTTATAAATAAGTTATTCTTTTGCTTATAATCGTCATGTGATCTTTCTTTCTTTTGCCACTTGATTGTATGTTTGACCTTGGAATAATACGGTATTTATTTTCCTTCTTGATTTGGTAGGCACACGGCTCCGTGGGCGAGGAGGATGACTGGGACCCCAACCCCAAGTCGACGACCCTGACCTCGACTTCCCACACAAGGTTGTGGCGCTGCTCCTCTTGACTCTGAGATTACCCCCCCCCGGTCAACCGCCCCCCCCCCCCCCCCCCCCCAAATTTCTCGCTGCTCTACTCTGGCATAGTTTCTATTCTACTCCCTCCGTTCCTACATATAAGCCTTTCTGGATATTTCAATACGTACGACATATAGATGTATATAGACATATTTTAGAATGTAGATTCACTCATTTTGCTCCATATGCAGTCCATATTGGAATCTCTAAAAGGGCTTATATTTAGGAACGCAGGGAGTACTTGGTCGTGAACCAAACTACCATGCTGAGGCCCATTCGGGCTTCGGTTGCCGCCACTGCATTCGACTGGGCTCCTAGGTTCATGCTTGTGTAGTTGCATGACAGAGATTCTGTAATTTTGGAACCAAGGGTGCCCCTGCTGTTTTGAACCCATGATATACAGTTCAACTTTGTTTTCTGCTTGATTGATGCCACTCGACTCCAGCCTTTTTCTTTATTGTGGTCTTCCATGTACGAGGCTAGTTCAACTATGAATGGTTTCAATTCATCATATGATATTTCGTAATGCTGCATGATGTGTGTGTGTATTGTACATCTTCTGAAACATATGAGTTCTTTTGTAGGGACAAATGGTAGAAAGTAGCAAGTCCACAAGTTGATCGAAGATGTTCTCCTGATTTCTTTTGTTGAAAACAGGGTTCACACATTTTGTTCATATGGAAGTTGATTTGGCTTGGTGATTGAAGAGTTGGTCTTCCATAATATTCTGTAGTAGTCAAGTGATCAAGCATTTGTCTCCTAGGAACTTTGGCCATTATGCTTGTAATAACGTGCCTCTCTCGGTACTTATATCTGACTTGTGTATACTTAATGGCTGTAGCTAACTTCAGTGAAGAAAACTAATGAATCTTCTATATATGTCGAATGAATGCATTGATCAATGGTATCTTTTGCTGAATAGAAGAGTGCAATTGTATGTATTTCGTATTGAACATGAGTTGAATATTATGAATGTGTTTTCACTCACAATATGGAGCATTTGTATTTCTCGTGAAATGTAGAGCGTTGACAGCAAATCTGTTGGCAGAAGTATTGGGCGTCGCACAAACTGTCGGCTTAGGGCACTTACACACAAACTGTCGGCGTAGCAATGTATGTCATACAATCTAACGGTATAGCGCACTGTTAGATGACCTGTTGGCATAGAACAGTCCGTCGGTGTATAAATGTCTGTCGCCATAGGTCTCTCCAAAGCTGACATACTATCTGTCGGCATATATTTATCTGTCGGCGAAGACCTTTCCCGGCAGGACTATAGGCGATAGCTCTTTTCTGTCGACAAAGGTCTTTGCCGACACTAAATGTGTCGCCTTAGGTGCCCTATGTCGACAGATAATTTGACGCTCCTTTGAGTGTCGTGGTGTAGTGATCGCCAACTTTCAGGGCACTCGCGACCGGCCCCCGGCAGTGAGCGATCTGCGCCGCATCAAGCAGCAGCAAGGGGAAACCCTGCAGAAATACATCCAGCGCTTCAACAACGCTCGCCTCAAGATCCCCAAGGTGACTGAAGAAGCCATCATCTCGGCCTTCTCCGATGGCGTACGCGACGTCAAGATGAAGGAGGAGCTAGCAATCCATGAAGACCTATGCACATCCCTGGAGCTGTTCAACTTGGCGACCAAGTGCGCCAGGGCTGAGGAAGGGCGCCTTTCCCTCCTCGAACTCCCGGCTGCCGACCCAGAAGAGAAGAAGCCCAAGGCCAATGACGTGAAGCGCAAGGGGGCTGCCGTGCTTGCAGCGGAGCCAGACACCAAGCGAGGCAGGGATTAGCCTTAGTCATCCAAGGGCAGCCGGTACTGCGTGTACCACGACCTCCACACCCACAACACCAACAAATGTCAAGAGCTCAGGGCCATGAGAGATGGACGTGTCGGCCGACGCCCCGAGCGCAACGACAGGGGCTATGGCCGAGGAGGAGGAAGAGGTGGCGGACGATGGGAAGACCGTGGCCCTCGCCAAGGGTGGCGAGACCCACATCGCGAGGATCACTGGTAGGACCAGCCTCGCGAGGGAGGCTGGAGGGATCAGCCTCATGAGGATCGCCCGCGCGGCAACGCAGGCCTTCCTCCTCTGCCGCCACCGCCAAGGAGGAACGAAGACCAACATCAGGACGAGGGGGCCGAGGGCTTCCAGGAGCCGCGTGCAATCGCTTGCATCTTGGGTGGCGCACAGGCCCCAGCCTCACAGCGCATCTTCAAGCAATTTGCTCGCGAGGTGAATGCAGTCCTCCCCAAGCTTGAGGCCACGCGCCCCCTCAGGTGGTCTGCGTGCGCTATCACGTTCAGCTCAGCGGATCAGCTCAAGTGCGCGGCAACGGCCGGAGTCCTCCCGATGCTTTGCTCCCCAGTCATCAGCAACGTGCAGGTCACCAGGACCCTCATTGACGGCGGAGCAGGACTCAACGTCCTGTCTGTCGAGACATTCGACAATCTCCAAGTGCCGTACGATCAGCTTCAGCCAACCAAGCCCTTCTCAGGAGTCACTGATGGTTCCACTGTTCCGATAGGGCAGGTTCGCCTTCCAGTCACCTTCGGGCAGCGCAACAACTACCACACCGAGCTCATCGACTTCGACGTCGCCCACATCCGTCTACCATACAACGCCATCCTCGGGTACCCAGCCCTGGCCAAGTTCATGTCAGTGACTCACCATGGATACAATGTCCTCAAGATGCCAGGAAGCGGTGGAGTCATCACCATACCCTGTGAAGAAAGGGACGCGGTGTGTTCACTTGAGCGCGTGTTCCAAGCCGCGGCAATCGAAGACCCGGACCGCAGAAACGGAAGACTTACCGAGGCGACCCCCAAGAAGAAGGCTTCGCCTGGCCCAATCCATAAGGAGGCAAGCGCCTCCGGAGGTGTTGGGTCAGGATCTGCGCCTAATCAGGGAGCGCCATCCTCTCTCGCATAGGAAGGCGCGCTCGGCGCCCTCCTCAGGCAGGGCTTGGGGGCTCTTTCTTGGAGAGCCACCGACTTTGCCAAGGTCGCGAGGGAGGAGCTCGGGCACCACTTGGAGGGGTGCTTCCAGGCACGTTTCCCTCAGGAAGGTACAGGGCAAGGAAGACCAAACCCTCAGGAGTTCATCACAAGCAACACTCAGGAGCTACAGGAGTCGAGAGTCATGCGCGGCAGCCGCCGCTTGCCTGCCATGGCCCTGCATCCAGGCGAGGATGGTGGGCTACGCGTCTGTGTCGACATGCCAGGGCTCAACCGAGCCGCGTCTCAGGAGCGCCTCTGGCCTTCGCGCGCGGGGCGTTGTGAGGGTCCGCCTCACAACTACGTTCGCATGCCTTTCGGCCTGCCGAACGCGGTCGCCACTCATCGGCGCGTGCTGAGGAGCATTCTGGAGGCTCAGGAGGTCAGGCATGGTACGGTCCTGGCGGAGATGTAAAAGGCCCTCGGAAACCCACCTGTGCCCCCGGAGCCTCCCGAGGCTCCTGGGCCTGGGGGCTCGTAAGGATCGACGTCTTCATCGCGCATCGCCCGCTTCTTCAATATCACTCAATCTTCAACGGCACCAGGTGACATCTTTCTAAGTTCTGTTTTTAGCTGGGAGCGCCCACAGGGCCGCATCATTCCCAGGTCGCGTGGGTCTGTCCCTGCGACATGTATCCGTTTTGCTTATGCTCTTTACTTACCTTGTCGGGGGCGCCCCTCGGGCTGCATCATCCCTGAGCTGCTCGGGCCTGGCCCTGCGGCGTTTGCTTTTCCCGCGTCTACTTAAAATGAATTTCCTCCTGCATGCTTAACATACCCGACCTAACCGCCTACTCGATTGACGCCTACCTATGGAGCTGCTCGCTCTGGCACGACATCTGCGCACGGGTCCGTCCCTGCAACGCCGAAAAATCTGAGTGGTCGAGCTCTGGCCGCGTCATCCCCGCAAGGCGCCACCTCACCAGGCCCTCAATGCCCCAATCACTCCCCCGGAGCAACCAAAGGTTGGCTGGCAACCGTAACGACATGTCTTGTTTCTCTTTATGACTGGTGTGCAGGACCTACTCCAGGAGCAACGCTAGGGACATCATGAGCTGTCTCTCCCTCTCTCCGGCACGGACCGCTTGCACGTTAAAAGGGGAGCGCCTGAGCATCGCGACTCATGGGCTCCTACTGGCTCTCCAGCCCTCACCCCTGGCCTTGACCCACGGCATCGCGACCTGTCATACCAGCGGCGGCTGAGCTCGCTCAAGGGCCGGGACCTGAGGACGTAGAGCATTAAGGAAAATGCGGGGGAGTGGGAAGAAGCTCGCGAGGACCTAACCCAGCAGCGCCTCAGCTGCCACCGCTCGGGCCAGGTGCTTCATCGAGGAACTACACCAAACTCAAGAGATAAGTCACGCCCTTACAAGAGTTGGACCAACGTAGCGTAAAATCCTCGCCCAGTGCGGCTCTGTCACGGCGACGTTACCTTCCTTTCTCGCCCAGCGAGGGCTGCTTGAGCGCTAAAGGGGAACTCCCGATCATCGCGACTCGGGGGCTCTTACCGGACCTCGGGCCGCTCACCTCCTGGCCTTGACCACGGCATCGCGACCTGGCATACCAGCGACGACTGAAGGCTGCCTGGGGACTGGGACCTGTCAGCGTAGAGCGCCAAGTCCTCGCAAGGATAGAAAGGGGGAGCCGAGCTGAGACAGGACAAGCACCTCGCATTGATTCATATTAAGGATATAATATTCATAAAAGACATGGCAGACGCCTTACATACCCCCGTGGGGTGTTGCTTTGATTCCTCGCAGGGAACAAGAGTACTAATCCTAAGGAACGCTAATTGCCTGCACCGCCGCAAGGGACGCCATCATCAATAGTGGGCTGCCCAACATCGACGCCAACCCCATCCAGATCAGTGGCGTCGGCATTAGACGCAGCTGCCCCGCTCTGAGCACCGTGCGAGCTCGGGGACTCGTAGCTGTCGTCGCTCGTCTCCGGAGTCGCGAGGAGCTCGGGGGAGCCACTGAATTCCCCAACTCCTCCGCTGCTGCCTGAGGAGCTGCTGGAGGGCCGATGGGCAGGCCAGGTCCTTGCCAGTTTGTCGCCCCTGCCGCTCTCCCTGGGGCAGCAATCCAGCCGGCGTCCTTCAGCATCGAAGACCTTGAAGAACATCAGGGAGGTGCCGTCGTATTCAAGATGAATTACAAGGGCGCCCACCGTTCGGCAGACCCGAGCAATTTTGCCCCAGACCCGGGTCATGAAGACCTTGCCCGGAGCGACGACCGCGACCTCCGCTCCGGTCGCAAGGGTGCTGCAGTCAGCGTGCTGCAGCCAGAGCTCCAGAGCCCCGCTCGGCGGCATCTTGAAGGCGAAGGAAGGAGGGAGGCGAATCCATGAGCTTGGAGGCATGGCGGCGTGGAGCACGAGCTCGCGAGAGGAGCGCTCGGCATGGACTCCAGGAGGAACGACGCGCACCACCGTGACTCGCCGGTGTCGACGGCGGCACCGTCGATGTTACTCGACGCCTTCTCCCCCAGGACCTACGACGCGGGCGTGTAAGGGTAGCGGAAACCCAGGTGGCGGCCGCTCGTACCAGGGCCTCGGTGCCTCTTGCTGAGCACCCTCATCTGGGTGGCAGAGGACCAGCGGCTTCTTCGGCGGAAGTGGGTCAGGACCCTCTCGGGGGGCCTTTCCCTTCTCTTTTGCAGAGAACCGGCAGATTGGTGCCATTGGCGTAAGGAGAAGCAAGAGCAAGGAAGGAGAAGGAAAGGAGCAGCAAGAAGGGATGGACTAAAGGGGCTCACCCAGCCCCGTACTTATAGCCGGAGGAGGCCAACCGCCGAGCACCACGATCGCAGGTAATCATGACCGTTTTCTCTGCATGCAGGGACTTGTCAAGTCGTGCGGTCGCCGAGGCATCATGGGGAAGCGCAAACGCTCACGTCCAATCAATCGCCACACGGTGCCCAAGGCTGCAGGCTGTTGGGGCCCGCGGCGCTTTGTGCTTGCCCCTTCGCTTCCCTGCTGGGCCAAGCCCGGGCGCGCCTTGGGCTCGGGGGCTACTGTCGGCGTTCTGGGAACGGGGGTCCCCAGACTTGCCTGCCTGCGGCCTGCGGCGTGGCTCAAGTGGTGGCCCAGCGCGGCTCATCTTCATCAGCTCAAGCTCAAGACCCTCGCGAGGGGCCAAGCCTCGCGGGGCGGACGACAGAAAGCTTCGTCAAAGGCAGCCTCATCAGGCAGGCTCGCGAGGAGGCAAAGAGATCAAGGCAGGGGTACCTCGCGAGGAACCGGTGACGCAAGCCATGACGATCGAGACCAGGCGGGCGCCGGCCTGCGCAATGTCCTTGTTTCCCCTTTGGTGCAAAGGGGGCAAGCACAGGCCAAGGCATCGGGCAAATGTTACCATTCTGGTGCAACAAGACCAAGACCAGCAGAGCGGCAGGACGGAGGTCACCATGGAGCCCAAGACGACGTCATCACCAGTACTTTTGGCAGCCGAAGACCACCTTTGGTCAGGATAACTTGTACTATATGTTCCCCTTCAAAATGGCCAATTGTTGGCGCCCTTCCCACTCATTATTTGGGGAGAGGCCCAGGGCCTCTATAAGTAGAACTAGCCACACAGAGTCGAGGGACATCGAGAGCCCTAGCAGAGAGAGAGAGAGGCGATTGAACTCACCCTAGCAGTTCATCGCACCAGCTTAAGAACACCTCTCGCGAGGCTATTCTTCCCTTGTACTGTTCGTCATCAGCCCGTGAGGCAATCCACCACACCACACACTGGAGTAGGGTATTACACCACAACGGTGGCCCGAACCAGTATAAACCTTGTGTCCCTTGTGTTGTTCGTTGTTTCCAGTTTAGATCACGCGAGGAGATTGTACGTAGATCGGTAGGGGAGAGATCTCCGCGCGCACCCCAATGTTCGAACCTCAAGGGTCTGCCGGAACCCGAAATCCGACAGATTCCAAGGATCCTCTCATGGCGGCTTATCGTCGGGAGGTTGATGCTGTTGCGGGGCATTTTAAAGGTTATCAGGTGGAACACATTGACCATAGGAAGAACGAAGCGGCTGATGCTTTAAGCCGGTTGGGGTCTCAGCGTAAGCCGGTACCACCTAATACCTTTTTGGATGTTTTGCATAACCCATCTGTCAAGTTGCCCATAGAAGAAGATTTAGTTGTTCCTGACCCGGAGGGGCATTTGGTGGCAGCTCTTCATGTCATCCCAGATTGGACAGTGCCGTTCTTGGCTTACATGATCCGGGGAGAGTTGCCAGCAGATGAGACCCTGGCTCGACAGATAACCCGTCGGTCTAAGTCAATGATGATTTCTGATGGAGAACTATACCATCGCAGCGTCTCTGGAGCGTTTCAACGGTGTGTTTCCCCTACAGAAGGCCAAGAAATACTTCGTGAGATCCATGAAGGCGATTGTGGTCATCACGCCGGGTCAAAATCTCTGGTGGCCAAAGCTTTTCGTCACAGTTTATACTGGTTGACGGCTCACGCTAATGCAGAAGATCTGGTCAGCAGATGTGATGGATGTCAAAAATTTGCACGACGAGCACATGTTCCGGCTCAAGAGCTCCGGATGATTCCAATCACTTGGCCGTTTGTGGTCTGGGGGCTTGACATGGTGGGGCCTTTCAAAAGGTCTAAGGATAAAAAGACACATCTTTTAGTGGCAGTTGATAAATTCACAAAGTGGGTTGAGGCAGAACGGGTGAGTAAGTGTGATGCAGCCACGGTGGTTCAGTTTATGAAAAAGGTGATCTTCCGCTTTGGTTTTCCACACAGTATTATCACTGACAATGGCAATAATCTATCCCAAGGGGCTATGGAGGAGTTTTGTCAACGTGAGATATCCGACTTGATGTTTCTTCTGTAGCTCATCCTCAATCCAATGGTCAAGCTGAGAGAGCAAATCAGGAAATTTTAAAAGGTCTTAAGCCCCGGCTTATGGTTCCCTTACAGCGAACACCGGGTTGTTGGGTAGAAGAATTACCCTCGGTGCTGTGGAGTATCAACACCACGCGTAATAGGTCTACAGGTTACACACCTTTTTTCATGGTGTATGGAGCAGAAGCAGTGTTGCCTAGTGACATCCGTCATGACTCGCCCCGCGTGGCGGCTTATGTTGAAGCTAATAATGAAGAAGCCAGACAGGATGCACTCGACTTGTTAGATGAAGAAAGAGACTTAGCAGCGGCTCGATCAGCAATTTATCAACAGGACATGCGCCGTTATCACAGCCGCCGGGTTAAGTCCAGGACTTTTCAGGAAGGCGACCTGGTGCTCCGGCTCGTCCAGGATCTGTCAGATGCACACAAGTTATCCCCACCTTGGGAAGGACCCTTTGTGGTCAGCAAGAACTTAAACAACGGGTCGTATTACCTCATTGACGTTCGAGAGCACAAAGACTCACGTAAGTCGGAGGAGGAGACCCGCCGGCCGTGGAACATTGCTCAACTTCGGCCATACTACACCTGAGCCACCGGCTCTCATCATGTACATACTTTAACATTGTATATACCATGATAAGCAATAAAGTAAGACCATCAGTCTCTTTTCTTTTCAAAGATTATGCATCTTTGTTATTTCTTATTTTCAAATGACTATTAAGGAGCTGATCATATTTGAATCAAGTCTAACCTTTTTTGGTCCAGCTTATGATCGTATTCGAATCTAGCTGCAATATCATGGTCACTTGGGGGCTTCCTGTTCAAACATAGGTCGTATTCAAACCAAAGAGAACATAGCTGTCGTAACCCTCTTGATCGGCTCAAGGCCAAACTCACTTGGGGGCTTCTTGATCGTATCCGAATCATAGCTTAACCCCTTTTGGGACTGACTTGGATCGTATTCGAATCAGGGTCGTTAAAAACCTCTCAAGGTCATTTGGGGGCTTCCTGTTCAAACATAGGTCGTATTCGAACCAAAGAGAACATAGCTGTCAGTACCCTCTTGATAGGCGCAACGCCAAAGCCATTGGGGGCTATATGGTCGTATTCGAACCTTAGCTTAACCCCTTTGGTCCGGTTTACTGATCGTATTCGAATCAGAAGCCACCAACCTTTAAATATAAGGTTAAATCATACTTGCTACCTGTTATTTGCCTTTTAGTTTTTTGTTGTCTCAATTCCACAAATAATTAGCATGATCTTCTTCGCCGGCTTGTTTATTTGACAACAAAGCCACCAAGGTATGATGATCATTAAGTATTCAGAGGCATTACCCGGGTTATTCAAGCCGGTGGTCTAAGGATCAAAGGTACAAGTATGGCTATTATTTATATGCAATTGCCTGCTGCATTAACCAAAGGGTTAGTTTCAGCCCTTGTCCTTTTTTATATCTGTTTCTGTTTTCTATTATGGTAAACATATTGGCTATCAGCCGGGTGTTTTAACCCATTCGGTTCTAAGCCGCCAAGCTAGTCTTTTCTCTTGTATCTACAGGAACAGAGTTAAAGTGTTGCGGAAACAATCATCAAATATGATGCATATGTTGCCATCGGGAAATACGGAGTCACACACAGTGTTTTATGCATGATGGCATAGGCAAGGCATTCAGTGTTTTCACAGCTAAACTATTACAAGGCTTTTTATAAGCCAATGAAGATGGTTATTACTCCTCCCTCGCCAGTTCACCGCCCTCTGTTGGCTGGAAGTTGGGCCAGTCAAAACCATTCACGACGACAAATTCGGCTTCTTCGTCGATCAGGACGGCCGGGTCAACTTCCGGGGCAAATGTATTTTCTCTTACAGGCGGGATCAAATCTGTCACCTTGTACGAGGAAATCTCCATCTTCTTATTTTCAACATCAAAACCCGGCTGGTATTTGTCGATGTTGGTGTCATCTCCAAGGGTAGTTTCCTGAGGTCGGACTCCGCGCACGCAAGCCATGAAGTCATCCTGCTCAAAGGGAGATCCGTCTTCCTTCACGGTGGGATAGCCTCTGGCCACGTCCGCCGGATCTAGGTCTGGCACCCAAGCCTTGGAGCGGCTCAGGGCAGTCAAAGCTCCAGCACGCGCACAGGACCATTTCACTTCTTGAAATCTGGCGGGCAGGATTGATAGTTTCTTCAAGACATCGCTAAGCCGGTTGGGTCCTTGATTGGCAGGAGAGATGGCGGCAAGTGCCCGTTGTGCGCCAATATACAGTTGTTCTACTAAAGTATACACTGCCTTTAGTTTAATCAAAGGATCTTGGCTCAGGTTCTTGCTTCGTGGGCCTGCACATATTTTATACACAAAGTCAGCTGGTGGCTTATATTCCAGATCAACAAAAAGTACACCAGATTAAAGATAGATGGTTTACCAAAGATGGCGGCCACCATTTGAGACACCCGACCCTTTAAACCCTTCAGCTCTGTTGAAACCTCTTCAAGGGATGCTTCAGCCTTCTCGGCGCATTGCGTCAGAAGCGCTTTTTCATCTACCCATGTTTTCTTCTTGGCGATGAAGCTGGTCTTTAAATTTTCCGTCTCAGAGAGACTTATTTGCAGTTTGGAGTTAGCATATTTGATTTCTGCCTCCTGACTCACTAGCCGGGTCTTCGCGTCAGTCAATTGCGAGTTCAGTTCAGATAAGGCATTCTGCAAAAAACATACTCAGCCGAGTCAAGATTTTGCTTCAAAATGTTCAACAATCAAGATTCAAGTCTCAAGTACTTTACAAAAAAAACCACTTGACACTTGGGGGCTAATGTGTGCCAAAACAAAATTTTATGACTCTAAAGACATATTTTAAGTCCCAAGTACTTTACAAAGTAACATCACTTGGCACTTGGGGGCTAATGTATGCAATCCAGCAAGTTTCTCAAGGTTAAGTCGGAGTATTAAGTTCTTTCAATACGGTACAAATCAATTTAAAAGCACCGACTCATTTATGATCAAAAGGAACCGGCCCTTGGGGACTTCAGGTGAAGCTTTGTTCTATTTTGCTGAATTCAAGAAAAGTTTCGAAGGTAACGGTCTTGGCCTATAATATAAAGTCTACAGATCATTTCGGTTCTCTCATAATCTGAAGACTTGGGGGCTGGAGGAATATAGATAAGCCAGAAGAACATACCTCGTATTTCAACTGCAACTGTTTGACCATTTCGATCTCAGAATCGCGACTGGAGTGCACATGGATGAGATAGCCGGATAAAATATCGTTGGCATTTAGATGATCATAATTGGCAATGTCAAAACGCACTTTCTGCCTCTCCAATGCCTCTTGTTTCACCGTGTGGCGAGCCAGCACGGTTGGATTCCCTGGCTCAATAAAACGGCTCCCGGTGATCTGAACGTCTTGTGTAGACGGTGATGGCGGGTTGGCTGAGCTTGATGGTCTAGTTGTGGAAGGGTTCACAGTGGTCTCATCAAACGACGGCTCAGGAGGATTTGATTCTGCATCAACAGGCGGGTCTTCTGGAGCGTCAGTTAATGGAGGAGAAGGTGGCCTGGCAGGGTCAGATGCAAGGATTGGTGGGTCTTCCGCGGGTTTAGCTGCCTTTGCCTTCTTGGACTTAGCTTGGCCACTAAGAGAGAAGTTGCAGGACTGTCAGTACAAAGATACAATTTGAACAAACCGGAAAAAGGAGGATTTTTCATTACCCAGGGGCAGTCTTGAAGGCCGGAAATTGAGTCTGCGATGAGTCGCCAGAAGAGCGAGACACCTCCTGAAAAGATAAAATAAAGTTAAAATAATGCAAGGGAAAGGATTCATTAAACAGAGTTAAGGACAAAAGAAGTAAACCTCATTCCGGCGCTTCTGAGAAGTTTGTTGAAGAACAACAGCCGGTTCGTCTTTAGTGCGGGCTTGATGGCGGCTCTCATGTTGCTGCCTTTTCAAAATAAAGTTGGGATCCAAGTGAGCTAAAGGGTTAGAAAATCTTACTTTACGGATCACTCGTCGAATTTTTTGTCTTGGCAAGGGCTCTGAGTCAGAGGAAATGATAGTTACCTCTTCTTCCACGGCCCGGCTGGCCCCAGTGTCATCTTGGTAATGATCAGTTTTAATAAGATTGTTAAAAAATTGGCCAAGGGAGTCAAGGGCTACCTCCGACTCAGAAGAATCGTCAAGCTTCATCCAGTCTTCGGCAGTGCTCTTCTTCTTCTTTTTTGACCTCCGGGTCATTTTCTTGGCATTTATGGCTGCGGCTCTCGCTTTCTTGGCAGCCTCGTGGTCATATTTAACTTTCCAGAAGTCAGAGTTGGCCTGTAGACAGGTAAAAACACGATGAAAAGGTCAGGCAAGTATTAAACAATACGGCTGGGAAAAATACAAAGGAGAAGAGATTAGAATATCCTTACTTCTGGCACCGAGTTAAGCTTGCAGAAGGGGTTTAACCCGACAATACTGCAATCTTCGTATTTCCCGTTCACCAGAAGGGTTGACATTGAAACAGTATCTTCTTCTGTTAATTGAGCGGGCCTGTGACGAAGAGAGTCATCCGGGCCTCCACCATACTCATACATCAGCTTTGACCGACGGCTTAGAGGGATGACCCGCCATGAGATCTAGCAGCGGGTTAGATCAACTCCAGTTAACCCGTTCCCTAACTGAGCATTAATCCTTTTGATGGATGGTATCAACTTTCTGCGTTCAGCGGCAGTGAGCTTGTTAGGGAGCGCAAACTTGGAGTCAAGACGTTCGGGGCGATAACCCGACAGTGGCCTCTCATTTGCCGGAGAAATGTCTTGGCAGTAAAACCAAGTCTAATTCCAGTCTTTTGGATGACTCAGCAAGACTATGAGGGGGAAGACAGCGCCCTGCAGGCGTTGAATTGAGATGCCTCCAAGCTCTAAGCTAAGGCTGTTGGTGCACTCGTTCTGCCGGTTCAGATAAAAGTATATTCTCTAAACAGTTCCACGGTCGGCTCTTGTTGAAGATACACCTCAGAGAGCACTTGGAAGTTACAGATGTTAGATATGGAATTGGGCCCAATATCTTGAGGGTGGAGTTTCAAAAAGTGGAGGACCACTCTGAAGAACTTTGAGCCGGGCGGTGAGAAGCCACGATTCATATGGTCAGTAAAAACAATCACTTCACCAGCCCTTGGATTGGGCCGTTCTTCTTCCGAGTCAGGGGCACGGTAAGACATGACGTCTTTTCCTGGCAGAAATCCTATGGTGAAAAACTCCTTCAAACGTTCCTAAGTTACAGTTGAGGGAACCCAGTTACAGATGGTTGGTGCCTTTGATGGCATAATGTGCAAAGAAGAACTGCAAAGAAAGGCAACATGCCGGTTCAATTCAATGGTGAAGTTAACAGTTAAATGATGATAATACATGGAAGTAATGCCGGCTTAGTTAAGGGCTAATGTCATATAAGGAAAAGTAAGCCGGCACAGTAAGCCGCCATGACTACAGATATTTGAAGAAGGTAAATTCAGCTAAGTGTTGAGACAAACAAGTTTCCTAATTGCTTGGTATTATTCCAGATCAAATGGCTATTCAAAATGGAGAAAATTCTAGACCTAAAGGTTCAGCGCAGAGGAGTCTGTAAGTTCTAATGAGATCTTTGGACCAGAGAAAGGGATCCGCGAACGTCAAAAGTAGGTGCGAAAACGCTACCGCACAAGCATATATGTCTTTTTGGATCAAGAAGAAGCTTGCGGTGGAAGAACTATGAAGAACTACGATGAACTAGGAAGAACACGAAGAAATCTAAAAACCCTATATGCGGATCTGAGAAGTGAAAAGGAGGGCACTTACAACCGCGGATCTTCTGCGATGGTCACTGCCGTTCTTTGGATCGGTTCGTGTTGATGCAGCGGCCAAAGTCGATGGAGGCAGAGGCGAAGTGTGGCAGCGGCGAAGCTCGAGCAGCACGGGGTTTGCGAGAGGAAGAAGACGGAGCGAGAGAGAAGAAAAAAGAAAGCCGAGGCGTGCCTATTTATAAGGGAAATGTGAACAGACGGGCGCGGAAATCGAGGGATAGCCGAATAATGGTTATCCAACTACATAGACGCCTCAATTCTCGGGAGACATTAAAGATGAAGATCCGTTGGGAGATGACGTCATAAAAGTTTTTTGCGTTTTCAAAAGATGACATCACGACAGGTTACAAAAACTTCTACGAGGATAATAAGATGGATTTTTGTCTAAGTATTGAAGATCGGCAAAGAACGGAGTTCAAAGTCAACCTGGGGCCTAATGTTGGGGATATAGCTATCAGTTATGACCCGCCCAGGAGGGGCCGGGTCAGCCCCAATGGCGGGTTACACAAGAAGCCCAGTAAACATTCAAGATGATAGTTTATTAAATCTTATAGAAGGCCCAAAGGCCTGGAGGCGGCTTAAGGCCCGGTATTATAAACCACCGTATGTAAGGAAAGACTTGTAAGGAAAGGCATGTAAAGGAAGTCACAGAGCCGGACACGATTATGAGCCGGCCGGGACTCTGTAGGCCACCAGGCGTCAACCCGCGTATATAAGGGGACGACCCGGTGGCAACTTAGGGCAAGAAACAAGAGATCGAGAACCAAGCCGGCGAGTTGAGCCTCTTGGTGATCGAAACCCTAGCAATACCAACACAACTAGACGTAGGCTTTTACCTTCATCGTAAGGGGCCAAACTAGTATAAAAACCTCTCGTGTCCTTTGTCCTGATTAACCCCTTTAAGCTTCCTAGTTGCGATGGCCCTACGACTAAGTCCTTTCTCTAGGACATCTTCCGTGACAATTCCACGATAATAACGGAGAAGTAACGAAGATCCGGTGGAGACCAAAAAAGAATCACTTGAAAAATATCATAAACTCTCGAGCCATCAACTCGCGCAAGCATAAAACTCGCTCGTCCTCGGGCAAACGAGAAATCAAGAGAATGAAATGGATCCTAATGTGAGTAGAAAGAAGTTTTACTGGCACGAAAGAATATGACATGTCCATCCTCACTTATCCTGCAATTTCATCCAAGAAGATTTATGGAAACAAACTTTAGTCCCGCATAGATATCTTGTACTACCAACCAAAGACTTAGTCCATACGTGGGACAATATTTAAGCATAAATTTCATTATTTCCCATGATTGTGCAACATGTTCTTTGTCAAGTTGTTTAAAATTCATATTTTGATTTCTCAAAGATATAATTTTTGCGGTAGGTAATATTTGCCAATAAAAGCATTTTTACACTTAGTCCAAGAATCAATTCTATTTCTTGATAAAGACACTAACATTATTTGGCTCTATCCCTCAAAGGAAATGAAAATAACTTCAGTTTTATAATATCATTGTCCCCATCCTAGTTTTTTCATATCACATAATTCAACAAATGTATTAAGATGGGTAGCAAAATCTTCGTTATAATTTCCAGAAAATTGATCTTTCGTCACAATATTTTGTAAACCAGCTTTAATCTCACAAGACTCCGCACTATTAGCGGGAGGAGCAATAGGAGTACTAATATACTCATTATTATTAGTACTAGAAAAATCACAAAGCTTAGTATTTTCAGGATTAGACATGATGGCAACAAAAGTAGAAATAACAACAAGTATTTTTGGTATTTTGGATTTTTGGAAAGCAAAGCAAAAGAAAAAAGGTAACTAGGTAAGAAATAAAACAGGCAAATAAAGTGTTTGTGCAAAGACACCTGATTTGGTAGAAGAAGACTCCATGGGAACAATGCCAGAAATTTCTTTGCTACTCCCGCAGTAGTCGTTGGGTTTCCCCAAAGAGGAAGCGTGAGGTAGATAGCAGCAAAGTTTTCTCTCAGTTAAGAACCAAGGTTTATCGAACCAATAGGAGCTTTTGGACTACCAAGATAAGCAATGCCTGCACACAAACAAAATAAAATACTTACACTAATGCGGCAAGAGGGTTGTCAATCGCCATGTCCTTGCTAGTTATAAGGTTAAAAGCAATAATATAAAGTTTGTAATAAAGTAAAATGACAAAATAAAAGAGCAAATAATGAAGGAGCAATTTTTATAGAAGACTTGTATTGATGGAGAATAGACCCAGGGGGCATAGGTTCACTAGAGGTATCTCTCTAGAAAGCAGGCAATGGCATGGTAGACAAATTATAGTCGGGCAATTGACAAAAATGCAACTACTACTATTACTCCACCCCGAAACCGCTATCCAGCATGCGTGGTATTAAGTTTATTAGAAATAGAGTGTGACGCCCCCGATTCAATCGTGCACTAATCATACACGCAAATGGGCACGGTCAAGATCAGAGACTCACGAGGATATCACAACGCAACTCTAGACACAAATTACAATAATACAAGCTTTATATTACAAGCCAAGGGCCTCGAGGGCTCGAATACAAACAAGTCAGCGGAAGCAAAAATATCTGAGTATAGACATAAGGTAAACAAGTCTTCCTTAAGAAGGCTAGCACAAACAGAAACGTGCATCAAAAAGGCAAGGCCTCCTGCGTGGGAGCCTCCTAACTACTCCTGATCGTGGGCGGTCTCCACGTAGTAGTAGGCACCCTCGGGGTAGTAGTAGTCATCGGTGCTGGCATCTGGCTCGATCCTGGGATCTATCATCTGATCGCAACAATTGAGTATGTGGGAAAATAGGTGGAAAAGCAACCGTGAGCACTCATCCAAAGTACTCGCAAGACTTACATCAGAACTATGCTAAGTATGCATCGGTATCAAAGGAATGGGGCTATATCTTTGGACTGAACTGCAGAAATGCCAGAAGAGAAGGGAAAGCCTAGCCTATCAAAGACTAGTGATGTCGCTTGAACTACGTTGGTCTCTCCCCAAAGAGGAAGGGATGATGCAACACAACTACGGTAGGTATTTCCCTCAGTTATGAAACCAAGGTATCAATCCAGTAGGAGAACCAAGCAACACTATGTAAATGGTACCTTCACACAAAGAACAAATACTTGCAACCCGATGCTTATAAGGGGTTCTCAATCCCTTTTTTGGGTAATGGCGCCAGATATTGTGAAGTTGACGGGATAAAATTATGATAGATTGGATAAATAGATCTCGATAAAATGCGAAATAAAATAAATAGCAAAAAGTGCAGCAAGGTATTTTTCGGTTTTTGGAATAATAGATCTGAAAACAAAAGCAAATAAAAATAGATCTCAAAGCAAATATGATAAAGAATAGACCCGGGGGCCATAGATTTCACTAGTGGCTTCTCTCAAGAAAATAGCATATAGTGGGTAAACAAATTACTGTTGGGAAATTGATAGAAGATCGAATAATTATGACGATATCCAAGGCAATGATCAATATATAGGCATCACATCCAAGATTAGTAGACCGACTCCTGCCTGCGTCTACTACTATTACTCCACACATTGACCGCTATCCAGCATGCATCTAGTATATTAAGTTCATGGAAAAATGGAGTAATGCAATAAGAACGATGACATGATGTAGATGAGATCTATTCATGTAGGAATAGCCCCATCTTGTTATCCTTAATAGCAACGATACATGTGTGTCTTGTGATAACACACAAGTATAGGGGATCGCAATGGTTTTTGAGGGTAGAGTATTCAACCCGAATTTATTGATTTGACACAAGGGGAGACAAAGAATATTCTTAAGTATTAGCAGCTGACTTGTCAATTCAACCACACCTGAAAGACTTAGTATCTGCAGCAAAGTATTTAGTAGCAAAGTAGTATGGAAGTAACGGCAATGGTGGCAAAAGTAATAGTAGCAGCTTTGTAGCAATCAGAACAATGGCAACGAAAAAGTAACTTAGCAAAGATCAATATGAAACGAGCTCGTAGGCAATGGATCAATGATGGATAATTATGTCGGGTGGCATTCATCATGCAACGGTTATAACATAGGGTGACATAGAACTAGCTCCAATTCATCAATATAATGTAGGCATGTATTCCGAATATAGTCATACGTGCTTTTGGAAAACACCTTGCATGACATCTTTTGTCCTAGCCTCCCGTGGCAGCGGGGTCCTATTGGAAACTAAGGGATATTAAGGCCTCCTTTTAATAGAGTACCGGACCAAAACATTAGCACTTAGTGAATACATGAACTCCTCAAACTACGGTCATCACCGGGAAGTGTCCCGACTATTGTCACTCCGGGGTTGCCGGATCATAACACGTAGTAGGTGACTATAACTTGCAATATCGGATCAAGAACACAAATATATTCACGGAAACATAATAGGTTCAGATCTGAAATCATGGCACTCGGACCCTAGTGACAAGCACTAGGCATATCAAAGTCATAGTAACATCAATCTTAAAACATAGTGGATACTAGGGATCAAACCCTAACAAAACTAACTCGATTACATGGTAAATCTCATCCAACCTATCATGGTCCAGCAAGCCTACGGTGGAATTACTCATGCACGGCGGTGAGCATCATGAAATTAGTGATGGAGGATGGTTGATGATGACGATGGCAATGGATTCCCCTCTCCAGAGCCCCGAACGGACTCCAGATCTGCCCTTCCGAGGAAGAACAGGGCTTGGCGGTGGCTCCGTATCATAAAATGCAATGAATCTTTCTCTCTAATTTTTTTCTCCCCGAACGTGAATATATGGAGTTGGAGTTGAGGTCGGTGGAGGTCCAGGGGGCCCATAAGGATGGGTGGCGCGCCCCCACCCTTGTGGCTAGGGCGTGGACCCCCTTCACTTGATTCTTTTGCCAGTATTTTTTATTAATTCCAAAACTGATCTCCGTGAATTTTCAGGTCATTCTGAGAACTTTTATTTCTGCACAGAAACAACACCATGACAATTCTGCTGAAAACAACGTCAGTCCGGGTTAGTTCTAGTCAAATCATGCAAGTTAGAGTCCAAAACAAGGGCAAAAGAGTTTGGAAAAGTAGATACGACGGAGACGTATCAACTGCCCCAAGCTTAACCCATTGCTTGTCCTCAAGCAATTCAGTTGACAAACTGAAAGTGATAAAGAAAAACTTTTACAAACTCTGTTTGATCTTGTTGTTGCAAATATGTAAAGCCAACATTCAAGTTTTCAGCAAAGATTATGAACTAACCATATTCACAATAACATTTAGGTCTCACATTTACTCATATCAATGGCATAATCAACTAGCGAGCAATAATAATAAATCTCGGATGACAACACTTTCTCAAAACAATCATGATATGATATAACAAGATGGTATCTCGCTAGCCCTTTCTGAGACAACAAAACATAAATGCAGAGCACCCCTGAAGATCAAGGACTGACTAGACATTGTAATTCATGGTAAAAGAGATCCAGTCACACTCATATTCAACATCAATTAATAACAATGCATACAAATGACAGTGGTGCTCTCTAACTGGTGCTTTTTATAAGAGGATGATGAATCAACAATAAAAGTAAATAGATAGGCCCTTCGTAGAGGGAAGGAGGGATTTGCAAAGGTGCTAGAGCTCAAGTTTTTAAATAGAGATAAATAATATTTTGAGCGGTATGCTTTCATTGTCAACATAACAACCAAGAGATCTCAGTATCTTCCATGCTACATACATTGTAGGTGGTTCCCAAACAGAATGGTAAAGTTTATACCCCCCAGCACCAACAAGCACACTCCACGGCTAGTCCGAAACAATGGGTACCGTTCAATTAACAGCAGTCCTAGGGGTGTTTTGTTTGCAATTATTTTGATTTGATTTGAGCATGGGACTGGGCATCCCGGTTACCACCCATTTTCTCATGAATGATGAGCGGAGTCCACTCATCGTGAGAATAATCCACCTAGCATGGAAGATATTGATAGCCCTAGTTGGTACATGAGCGATTTGAGCATACAAAATAGATTATCATTTGAAGGTTTAGAGTTTGGCAAATGCAAATTTACTTGGAGTGGCAGGTAAATACCGTATATGGGTAGGTATCGTGGACTCATATGGAACAACTTTGGGGTTTATGGAAGTGGATGCACAAGCAGTATTCCCGCTTAGTACAAGTGAAGGCTAGAAAAAGACTAGGAAGCGACCAACTAGAGAGCGACAACAGTCATAAACATGGATTGAGATTAACTAACATTGAGTGCAAGCATGAGTAGGACATAAATCACCATGAACATAAATATCGTAGAGGCTATATTGATTTTGTTTCAACTACATGTGTGAACATGTGCCAAGTCAAGCCACTCGAATCATTCAAAGGAGGATACCATCCTATCATACTACATCACAACCATTTTAATAGCATATTGGCACGCAAGGTAAACCATTATAAACTCCTAGCTAATTAAGCATGGCATGAGTAACTATAATATCTAATTGTCATTGCAAACATGTTTCATTCATAATAGGCTGAATCAGGAACGATGAACTAATCATATTTACAAAAACAAGATAAGTTGAGTTCATACCAGCTTTTCCCCATCTGAATCATTTCACCATATATCGTCATTATTGCCTTTTGATCAATAATATGGGCTCTTTGTTAGATCAATAATATGGGCTCTTTGTTAGATCAATAAAAAATGCATATGAGAGCCACTCAACATTTTCATCGTGGTCTTCTCCTCTTGACCCCAAAGAAAAGAAAAGAATTTCAAAGAAACACACAGAAATGTTTTTGGAGTTTTTGTTTTACTGAAGAAAATAAAGCAAGAGCAAGAAAAGCTATTTACACGGGAAAGCTCCCAACAAGCAAAAGAAGAACGAGAAATCTTTTTGGGTTTTCTTTTAATATTAAAACTAAGCATGCATATAAAGTAAACTAACTACAACTATTTTTTGGTTTTTCTTAAGGTTATACAAACACACAAGAAGAAAGCGGGAAAAAGAAATTAATTAGCGTGGATAACACAATGAAAGAGTATGAACACCGACAACTAGAATGAGTGTGTAAACATGAATATAATGTCGGTGAGAAATAGGTACTCCTCCAAGCTTAGGCTTTTGGCCTAAGTTGGTCTAGGGGCACGGCTGGCCCGACGGATATCCAAAGTTGTAGTCGGGGTTGTAGTGAGATGCATCAGCCACTGCCTGAGGGGCTGCAGCATGGAGGCGAGCAGCCTCCGCTGTTCTTCCATACTCGTTTGCCTCCTCTATAGTTATAAAATATCGCCCATTTGCCTGAAAATTAAAGAAAGCAGGAGCATGAAGAGTAACATGGACGACACATCGTCTATCAAAGATTAGTCTGTACTGGAGGAACTGTTCGTTCCTCTTAAGAAACAGTAGCGTACCATAGCCTGATAATCTAAAGAAGTAGATGGCAACTCAATATCATACCCTCTTACGGGTACTCCCAAATAATTAGCTAAATGAGTTGCATAAATCCCACCAAATAAATCTCCATCTTTAGCATTAGGATGTAACCTCCTAGCAATAATGGCCCCCAAGTTATATCGCTTATCGCCTAAAACCGCACATTTGAGGACACTAAGATCTGGAACACAAAGGTGGAAATGCTCGTGTTTACCATTAATGCATCTTCCAATAAAGAGAGCAAAGTAGTGTATGGCAGGAAAGTGAATGCTCCCTATGGTAGCTTGTGTGATATTTCTAGTTTCTCCAACGGTGATGCTAGCAAGGAAATCATTATATTCAGATTTATGAGGCTCACTAAGAAGGCCCCATTGTGGAATTTTGCATGCATCACAAAAATCTTCTAGGTCCATGGTATAAGATTCATCATAAATATCAAATAGGACAGTATGAGTATTACGCTTAGATGAAAACTCAAACCTCCACACAAAGGAATCGGTGAGATAATAATATTGTAGGCAGTTGTCTGATAAGAAGTCCTCAAGGCCGGCATTTTGTACGTACGCATAGAATTCATCCTTGAAACCTGCATGAACCATAAATTCATCCGATGGCCATTCACACGATCTCACTTGAGGTTCCCTTGGTGGTTCAAGGTCCAGTTCGTGTATCGCACGCCTCGGTGCTTGCTTCCTTGAAGAACCACCTTGATACATTCTCCTAGACATTTTTCTTTCTCTGAAAAATTTCTGAAATTTTTAGTGACTCAAAATAAAAGTGAACGAAACTCAACAAAATTGATAGCAGCTACTCGTACAAGTGCCTAGAGGCTATATCATGCATCAAAACTACTTTGGACCATATAAATTTGACATGCAAGCTCAAGAATAAGGTCACCGTAGCAGAAAAAATTTGCAATGAATAAAGCACTAGAACAAAAACTAATTGGACCATTGGAGGAGTCACATACCAAAGAACAATCCCCCAAAGCAGTTTTGTGAATGGAGCTTTGAGCAAGGAGATCGAAAATGGCAGCAAGATGAGCAAGAACACGAGTTTGAGCTATGAAGTGATTTTTTCTGGAGGAAGGAGTGGATGGGTGCTGGAATAAGTGGAGGGGGGCCACGTGGGGCCCACAAGGACAGGGGGCACGCCCAGGGGGTAGGGCGCGCCCTCCACCCTTGTGGCCAGCTGGTCAGGCCCCCTGGTGTGTGTTCAATGCTAGAAATTCTAAAATAATATATAAAAAATCATACTAAATTTTCAGGGTATTTGGAGAACTTTTATTTTCGTGACATTTTTTTATTTCACGGATAAATCAGAAAACATACAGAAAATACTAATTTTGCTTTATTTAATCTAAATAACAGAAAGTAAAAGATGGGAGAGAGAGTCGTGCTTTCTAAATTCATCCATCTCATGCTCATCAAAAGGAATCCATTAACAAGGTTGATCAAGTCTTATTAACAAACTTCTTCCGAATGTCATGAAACTGGAGAACTTTCGAATAACATGGGGTTACCTCAACAGGGATATGCATGTCCCCGACAATAAGAATATCATATTTCTTTTTGGCACTAGGAAGAGGGAGTTCAAAACCTCCAATAGTAATAGTTGAATTTTTTTTTCCGATAGATTGATACTATGAACTTGAGGTTGTTTCTTCGAAAAGTGTATCGTATGCTCATTACCATTAACATGAAAAGTGACATTGCCTTTGTTGCAATCAATAACAACCCCTGCAGTATTCAAAAAGGGTCTACCAAGGATGATCGACATACTATCGTCCTTAGGAATATCAAGAACAACAAAGTCCATTAAGATAGTAACGTTTGCAAGCACAACAGGCACATCCTCACAAATAACGATGGATATAGCAGTTGATTTATCAGCCATTTGCAAAGAAATTTCAGTAAGTGTCAACTTATTCAAATCAAGTCTACGATACAAAGAGAAAGGCATAACACTAACACCGGCTCCAAGATCACATAAAGTAGTTTTAACATAGTTTCTTTTAATGGAGCATGGTATAGTTGGTATTCCTGGATCTCCAAGTTTCTTTGGAATTCCATCCTTAAAATTATAATTAGCAAGCATGGTGGAAATCTCAGCTTCAGATATCTTTCTTTTATTTGGAACAATATATTTCATATACTTAGCATAAGGAGGCATTTTAAGCATATCAGTCAAACGCATACACAAAAAGATAGGTCTAATCATTTCAGCAAAGCACTCAAAATCCTCATCATCCTTTTTCTTGGATGGCTTAGGAGGAAAGGGCATGGGTTTCTAAACCCATTGTTCTCTTTCTTTACCATGTTTCTTAGCAAGAAAGTCTCTTATCGTAACATCGATTCTTTGATTGTGGGTGAGGGAGTCCTGGATTAGGGGGTCTCCGGATAAATGGACTATCTCCATTGGCCGGACTGTTAGACTATGAAGATACAAGATTGAAGACTTCGTCTTGTGTCCGGATGGGACTCTACTTCGTGTGGAAGGCAAGCTAGGCAATACGGATATGGATATTTCCTCCTTTGTAACCGACCTTGTGTAACCCTAACCCTCTCCGGTGTCTATATAAACCGAAGGGTTTTAGTCCGTAGGACAACAATCACAACATACAATCATACCATAGGCTAGCTTCTAGGGTTTAGCCTCTCTGATCTTGTGGTAGATCTACTCTTGTACTACCCATATCATCAATATTAATCAAGCAGGACGTAGGGTTTTACCTCCATAAGAGGGCCCGAACCTGGGTAAAACATCATGTCCCCTGCCTCCTGTTACCATCCGTCCTAGATGCACAGTTCGGGACCCCCTACCCAAGATTCGCCGGTTTTGACACCGACATAGGTGCTTTCATTGAGAGTTCCTCTGTGTTGTTGCCGTTAGGCTTGATGGCTCCTACTATCATCGATAGCGATGCGGTCCAGGGTGAGACTTTTCTCCCCGGATAGATCTTCGTATTCGGCGGCTTTGCACTGTGGGCTAATTCACTTGGCCATCTGGAGCAGATTGAAAGCTACGCCCCTGGCCATCAGGTCAGATTTGGAAGTTTGAACTACACGGCCGACATCCGCGGAGACTTGATCTTCGACGGATTCGAGCCACAGCCGGGCGTGCCGCACTGTCGCGATGGGTATGACCTAGCTCTGCCGCCGAACAGTACCCCAGAGGCTGCGCCCGCATCAGCTCCGACCCTTAGCTCGGAGCCAGCTGCGCCAGTCGAGGACGGGTGGTTAGACACTGCCTCAGGGGCTGCAGTCTCAATGGCGATCAGGCCGAACACCAGCATAACCCTTTGCGCGGCCCATGACTCCAAGGTGCCGGACTCTTTTCCGGACTCCGAACCATCCGCGCCCCTGCCAATCGAATCCGATTGGGCGTCGATCATGGAATTCACCGCCACGGATATCTTTCAGCACTCGCCCTTCAGCGACATTCTGAATTCACTAAGGTCTCTCTCTTTGTCAGGAGAGCCCTGGCCGGATTATGGCCAACAGGATTGGGATGCGGACAACGAAGAAATTCGACGCCCACCCACCACCACTTCGTAGCCACTGTCGATGATTTAACCAACATGCTCAACTTCGACTCCGAAGACATCGACGATATGGACGACGATGTAGGAGACAAACATGAACCAGCACCTATAGGGCACTGGAAAGCCACCTCGTCATATGACATATACATGGTGGATACACCCAAAGAAGGCAATGGCGACGGGATAGCGGAGGATGACCCCTCCAAGAAGCAAGTGCGGATGGTGAACATGATATACGCAACCCACATCCCTAAGAGGGAGCGGAAGCGTGCGCTCAGGGACGTATATGCGTTGGAGCCAGTCGCCCCAAAGTTCAACCCTTGGTCCTCCTGTCCGATCACCTTCGATCGCAGGGACCACCCCACTAGTATCCGTCATGGCGGATTCGCCGCACTGGTCCTAGACCCAATCATCGACGGATTTCACCTCACTCGAGTCCTTATGGACGGCGGCAGCAGCCTGAACCTGCTTTATCAGGACACAGTGCGCAAAATGGGTATAGACCCCTCAAGGATCAAACCCACAAAAACGACCTTTAAGGGCGTCATTCCAGGTGTAGAGGCCCATTGCACAGGCTCAATTACACTGGAAGTGGTCTTCGGATCCCCGGATAACTTCCGTAGAAAAGATTTAATCTTCGATATAGTCCTGTTCCGCAGTGGTTATCACGCGCTACTCGAGCGAACCGCATTTGCTAGATTCAATGCGGTACCGCATTATGCATACCTCAAGCTCAAGATGCCAGGACCTCGCGGAGTTATTACAGTCAATGGAAACACAGAGCACTCTCTCCGAACATAGGAGCACACCGCAGCCCTCGCAGCAGAAACGCAAAGCAGCCTCTCAAGGCAATCAACCAGTTCGGCGCTTCACAGCCCGGACACCTTCAAGCGCGCTCGGGGCAATCGGCAAATAGACCGCCTGGCGCGATCTAAGCTCGCGTAG
The DNA here is from genome assembly GCF_003073215.2 of Triticum urartu. Lineage (NCBI taxonomy): Eukaryota > Viridiplantae > Streptophyta > Magnoliopsida > Poales > Poaceae > Triticum > Triticum urartu. Next base: position 413,186,741 of record NC_053023.1, read on the forward strand.
CAATACGACGGCCACCCCAATCCCAGCCCAGCGGCAAAACTCATGCCACGCGTACATAATTACGCATTAAAAATACCATGGGCACAGGTGGGGAGGGGGGCACAACTGCGGCACACCCCCAGACGCGGCCTAAACCGCAGTAGGGACTTCCCGTTCGGTTATTTTTCTTTTTTTCAGGACCTTAATCTCTGGAAACACTGTCCGGCAGCACTATTGCCGAACACATGATGCAGCAACAAAGGAGGCAGACAGCTACGTTATACCACGGAATTCCCAGGTTGATTACAGTAATGAGTGAAATATTCAATTTAATATCATTCCTCAGCTTGCCCTTGGAAGGGACATAGTCCTACTCTTTGCTTATCGCACTATCTGTATCACTCTGCTTTAACGCAATTTTTAATAAACAATGCATGACATTATGACTATTATTGCATTCTTATTATATATATATATATATCTATGTGTTCATTAATGACGCCTTGCAACCGTACACTATGGTACGGCCAATACACCAGGGGCTTACGTACCCCACAATACGGTGTGAAAAGTCCGAACACTTTCACAAGTGCGGCACCCCGAACTTATAGCATTATATGCATCAGCTCCGAATCATGTCTTTGGTCAAATGTTGGGTTTTCCCAGCTCCTAGTTTTGGTACCTTACGTTCCGCTCTATCAGCTAAGGTAGCACTAGGAGAACTACTGCGATTGTGCCCCGGTTCTGCCGGGCTTAGCACCTCAGTAGAGAAAGCTAAAACTGACTGTCATGATAAGGCGAGAGACTGGTCGCTGTTCTGCGAGGTTTTTCGAGTCCCTAAAGACTTATGCCGCTTAGGGCGAGGGGCCGGCCCTGTCTAGCTTACAGGCGTGTATCGCGCCCCGAATTCGGCCTTCCGAATACCAGGGGCTTCGCCGAAATTTAAAATTATAGAATTCTATGGCTAAGTGAGAGTGATAAAGCATTATTAGTCCGGTTGCCTTGTTTGTTGTGCTGAGCACCTCCCTCGAAGGACCCAAATATGGGAACAAGAGTGCTCAGGTTTATCCCGAACACCCCAGCACTCGTGGCATGGGGGCAGAAGCCGAGGACTAGCCATCTCTCAGATTGGATAAACGGCCAAACAGAAGGTAATATTTTAAATTCACACAAGCGTTGCATAGCGCATATGAAACAAGTTTTCATCATATAGGATCACACGAGCAAGTTCACTCAAATATTACATCCTTTGAACATTCGTCCGCTACAAGACGGGCACCCTTCAGGACACCCTCATAATAAATTTCGGGGGTGTGATGCTCCTTGCCCTGCGGGGCCCTTCCTTGATCAGCTTCACAACGTCTAGCTTGGCCCACTGCACCTTCACACGGGCGAAAGCCCGGCGTGCACCTTCGATGCAGGCGGACCACTTGATGACCTCCAGCCATGGGCAGGCATCCACAAGCCGCCTCACCGGGCCGAAGTAGCTGTCCGGAAGGACGTCGCCAGGCCACAGCCGGACTATAAGGCCCTTCATGGCCTGTTCGGCCGCCTTGTGCAGCTCGACCATCTACTTTAGCTGGTTGCTCAGAGGCATTGGTTGTTCGGTCCCAGTATACTGAGACCAGAACAACTTCTCCATTGAGCTTCCCTCCTCGGCCTGGTAAAACTGCACGACATCCGACATGCTGCGAGGCAAATCTGTGAATGCTCCTGGAGAGCTCCGAATTCGGGTAAGTAATCGGTAATTTACTTTTACATGCTTGCTCCGCATATAGAATGCCTTACCCGCCACTATCTTCTTCATTGCATCGATCTCCTGGAGGGCCTTCTAGGCCTCGGCCTTGGCACTCTTTGCACTCTCAAGGGCCGTGGCAAGCTCAGACTCTCGCGTCTTCGAGTCAAGCTCCAACGCCTCGTGCTTCGTCACGAGAGCCTTGAGCTCTTGCTGCACCTCACCCACCCGAGCCTCGTGCTTCTCTCGCTCGGTGTGCTCCTTGGCTGCTTTATCTTCGGCCTTGGTTAGCGCTTGCTTCAGGGTCGCCACCTCGGTCGTGGCCCCTGGCAAATATACAATGATCCTGTCATTTTGCAATCGCGTCCTTTTTTTATATATATACATATCTATAGACGGGGTATTACTTACCCCTGTTCTCCTTGAGATGCCTCTTGGCAAGGCCGAGCTCTTTCCTGGACCCCTCGAGGTCCTGCTTCAGTACGGCGACCTCCGCAGTCAGTGCGGCGGACGCCAGCAGCGAAGCCTGCATACGCATATTGACATACTTATATTGGACTCCTGCGATATTATTTGATCCTCTGTTCGGCTTTTCTTTGTGAACACCGAACAAAGCATCAGGGGCTACTGTCTATGCGGTAATATTTCTACTACATTTTAAAACACTTACCTCAAAGCCTGTTAGAAGGCTGGCACAGGCTTCAGTCAATCCGCTCTTGGCAGACTGAACCTTCTGGATCACCGCACTCATGATAGTGTGGTGCTCCTCGTCGATGGAAGCGCTGCGAAGCGCTTCCAGCAGATTGTCTGGTGCCTCTGGATGGACAGAGGTCACCGGCACAGGCGTCTTGCCCCTCTTAGAAGGAAGCCGCCTGCCCGAGCCTGGAACCGTTGGAGGGTCCGGCGCGGTGTTCGGCTGAGGGCCGAACTCGGAGCTTGAAAGTGCGTTATATCGACTAGAGGGGGGGGGGGGTGAATAGGCGATTTTTATGAAAGTCTTCAGAACATGGGAGTTTTGAAGACGAACGATAAAATTAAACCTATTACCATGCAGCGGAAGATAGACTACACTAGGCAAACCATAGTCTAGTATTCAATGAAGTGAAAGCACAAAGACTAATAGCAGCTAGGTAGTAAGGATCAGGTAGGAAGATATTGTGAAGCCAAACAGAACACAAAGTCACTCAGTGAAGACAAATGATAGAGAAAACATACAATGACTTCACAAGGAGTAACGATAAGTAAAGTGAAGTGAAGATGAAACCAGTGACTCATTGAAGACAATGATTTGTTGGACCAGTTCCAGTTGCTGTGACAACTGTACGTCTGGTTGGAGCGGCTAGGTATTTAAACCTTAGGACACACAGTCCCGGACACCCAGTCCTGAACACGCAGCTCAGGACACCCAGTCCTCACCGTATTCTCCTTGAGCTAAGGTCACATAGACCTCGCCCAATCACTCTTGTAAGTCTTCAAGGTAGACTCCCAAACCTTCACAGACTTCGTTCACCGGCAATCCACAATGTCTCTTGGATGCTCAGAACGCGACGCCTAACCGGCTGGAGGATGCACAGTCCTCAAGTGTAATAAGTCTTCAGATCACACAGACAAGAAGACTTAAGTGATGCCCAATTCTCTCTGGCTCTGGGTGGTTAGGGCTTTATCCTCGCAATGAATTCTCTCTCAAAGGCTTTGAGGTGGGTTGCTCTCAAACGACAAAAGCCGTACTCTCAATTTGAGCAGCCAACCGTTTATGGTTGTAGGGGGTGGGCTATTTATAGCCACTTGGCAACCCGACCTGATTTGTCCGAAATGACCCTGGGTCACTAAGGAACTAACACGTGTTCCAACGGTCAGATTTCAAACTCACATGGCAACTTTACTTGGGCTACAAGCAAAGCTGACTTGTCCGACTCTGGACAAGATTCGCTCTCATTGTCTTCACTCGAAGACATAGGTTTTTGGTTTAGGCATCACTTCAGTCATTCTGACTGGTTCTCTTAGACCCCACTTAACAGTATGGTGGTTCCTATGACTCAACACAAAAGAAAAAGAACTACGAAAGATCTAAGTCTTTGAGCTCCATAGGCTTCATATCGTGTATTCTCTTGTCATAGTCTTCAATGTGAATATCTTCATATACCACCTTTGACTTCAATGTCTTCATACATTTTTAGGGGTCATCTCTGGTAGTAAAACCGAATCAATGAGGGACTTCTACCTGTGTTATCCTGCAATTCTTACAAACACATTAGTCCCTCAACTAGGTTTGTCGTCAATACTCCAAAACCAACTAGGGGTGGCACTAGATGCACTTACAATCTCCCCCTTTTTGGTGATTGTTGAAAAACTAGTTGAAGTTTTCAACGGGGAATATAATCAGTGAAATTGTAAAGAATAAGGAATTGTCTTCATGAGTTGCAAGGGCTCCCCCTGAAGATTTGCATATAAGTTAATTTGCTTTTGGAATGCAAATGCACATGGCAGGTGGTACTTGTGGAGATCCACTTCAACTTATGATGACAATCCACTATGCATGTGAAAGTATATGAAGATAATGCCATGCATTATGGAAAATGGACGACTACAGAATGATCTAAGTGCGGAATTTATCGTCGCACATGCGGAATTTATCTTCGCAAAACAAGGTGGCAAGTAAGTAGCAGACGACCATCTAGTTTAAGTGTTACAACTCATAAGAACCAAATGTAGCAAAAAAACGAGAGTGGTAAGCACTAAGCAAAATATAAGGCACCCGCCCATATGAACCCGCTTGAAGACTATCAATCTCATATGCTTCTCCCCCTTTTGTCAGTAATGACCAAAAAGGTTTGAAGACATAGAGCCTCTAATTGTTCGCAAGAGGAGTAGGTGAAGTAGCAGGGTTGTTGGTGTTGTTTGGCGGTGCAGAAGAGCTTGGAGGTGCTGAAGGATATGGCGGTGAAGTAGCATCATCTTCTTCCTCAATAATTCTGGCAGTGACTGTGGCAGCAGAGGAAGAGAACTCAGAATCTTCAAGGGATGGAGTTCCTAGCAGCACAACCCTTCGAGGAGGTGTGGAGTCAAACTTGAATCTCTCAGTGAAGCCATCCTCTTGAAGATCAGCTTCAGAAAGCATCATTGTTAGCCCTTTCCATGTGCGGCGATAGGTTTCATGGGCAACGAAAGCATTCTTGGTGGCAAGATTTCGAGTGTGATTCACATCCACCAAGAGGCTTTTCATCTGACGCTTCAGCCAGTCATGATGCCTATCTTGTTTCTGATGTAGGGCCACAAGAAGCTCTCGGTCGTTGAGAACACGAGTGCGCTTCTTGGGTCTTGGAGCAGTGGCACTGTCAGTGGCTTCAGTTGAGGCAGGGTGTGGTGCACGTGTAGTGCCAGCCAAAGGATACACCCGAGAAACTGCTTCAACGCCTTCAACGTTCTGTGTAAAACTCTGATGTTTTGCATTCTGAAGACTTTGAGGTTGCTTGGCAGGCTTAGAATATATGGCTTCAGTAGACATGTCCACGTCAGGCAAGAAGATCCTATGGTTGTGGGCTGAGGGCTGATAAGAGATGGCGGAGTGTAGCTTGATCAGCCGCATGACCCAAGGGGCGTAGAACTTCAAACCAAACAGATCAATGCCTGATGCAGCAAGTTGGTGTATGAAGAAGTCCTGTGCATTGAAGCATTTGCCATGAATTATATAGAAGACCAAAGTCTTCATTGCACCCTGAAGCTTGGCATTTGGAGAGTGCCCTTTGATAGGCCAGAGAGTTCGCCTGATGATGTGATAGATTGTTCTGGGCAGGTACTCAAGGTCTTCAACGAAGAACTCTGTGGGATACGCAGCATCTTGAGGCAATGGCTTCATCATGCTGAGCATTTGACTCATATTGGGTTCTGGTCGCTGAAAGATGCTCTCAATAGCTTCAGTATGCAGCTGACAGCCTTGCTCGAAGAGATCGCCAGGAGTGGGCAAGCCAGTGAGCTCAATGATGTCAAATGCATTGGCTTCGTGATGAACGTTGCCAGTCATCCACTCCAGGACCCAAGTCTTCGAATCTCTGCTGTACCCTTTGATGTGAAGTGTGGCATAGAATTGTAGCAGCAGCTCTTCATTCCAATGCTCTTCATCAGTAACAAACTGCAGCAGACCTACTTGCTTGAAGCAATCCAACGCTTCTTCTAGACAGGGCAGACCAGCTATAGCTTCAACGTCAAGGCGCTTGTGTGGGAAGATGCGACCTTGGTTGTAAAGAATGCAAGAGTAATAGCTTCGCTGAGGATAGCTCCAGAACCGATCAGATGATATCCTTTCCCTTGAGTAGGGGTTCCTGGAGCTATCAAAGAACGTGTTGTCTGCCCTGAAGCCATTGATGTTGAAGGAGCCAGGTGCTGATGCAGTACCTGGAAACCTTGGCAGTCTTGGGATTGGCTTCTGGACCTGAGGCCTGTGCTCAACATGATAGTTGAATTGGGGACCGGCAGCAGACTCAGGAACAGAAGTGGCGGGATCAGTGGCTTCGCTGTCATCTGAAGCTTTTGCTGGGGAGGGCTCCACATTAGCTTCATGGGTGTTTGTGGCAGCCTCAAGATTTTCATCCTCCGCTTGACTAGCTAGAGGGTTGGTCACAGGCACGTTCTCCTGGAGAACTGCTTCTTGGTGGAGCAGGGGAGTGGGATCTTGTGGTACTTCTGCTTCTGCGGCTGATGCAGCCGGAATGTCTTCAGCAGAGACTTGAGGCCTTGGACCTTTGCGAAGCCTGCGGAACGCAGTCGACGCCTGTGGGGTTGGAGTGGGCTGGGCCTCATAGTCTTCTTCCTCTTGTGGGCGATCCGCCCATGAGGCATCCTGTGCAATTGGCGTCAGTGGACGACCAATGCTGATGAGTTCGCTATTTTCTAACTGAGGAAGGACTGCATCATCTGCTACATTGTCATGATGACCAATGTCTTCAGCAGCGATGGGATCAGCTGCTGGAATGTCTTCAGCTTTAGGAGCCTCTGTGGAAGCAGGCTCATGAACTGTCAGTTGACGTTCTACGTGAGGATGAACCATAGAAAGTGGTTCAACTATCAAGGGCTCTATGGGAGCAGCCCGAGCTTTCTTGGTTTTTCGCTTTTTCTTGGTGGGGGCAGTAGGAGAGGCTTCAGAGTGTTTCCTCTTCCTGGCTTCAGCCTCAGCAGTTCTTGTCTTCTTGAGCTCTGAAGCTGTTGATCGGCTCTTTGGCTTCGAGCCAGTCATTCTTGTTGGGAAGACAACCGGAACTGCTTCTTGCCTTGGTGCATCAGATTCAGCCGTAGCAGGCTTCTTCTTCTTTGCGGCCATCCTGGGGTCGATGCCAGGACGCCCAAGTGCCTTGCGCTTCTCAGCCTCGTTATAGGCTTGCACACGTCTTTCAGCCAGAGACTTCATGCGCTCATGCGAACCCTGAGCTTCTGCATGCTTCTTCACAAAGGCTTCCTTGAGCTCGTGCATCATTGTCTTGAAGTTCTTCACTTCTTGCATGCTGAGCTTGGCCATATGCTTCTTGAACTGAGCCTTTTCATAATCAATCTTCTGCTTCAGCTCAACAATGCGCTGGGCAATAGCAAGTTCTAAAGCAATGGCGCCTTGGAAGGCGACACTGAGGCCAATGGGTAGCTGCAGATCTTCAAAGCTGATGTTTGGCGTGTCAAACCACTCGTCAATGAAGTTGTGGATGATGGTGACATCAAAGAGAGGCAGATCATTGAAGATTTCTGCTTCTTCTTTGCTCTTGATGAGTTGCTCAAGAGCGTCATCTGCCAGATCTTCATCACTTGACAGATCAATGTCGTTGTTGCGCAGAATGGCAGCAGCTGTGAGCTCTTTGCCAGTGTGAGACAGAGGCATCTTGGCCTTCTGGTGCCTTGAGATGCGTGATAAGTCTTCAGACTGCACACTGTCTTCAGGAGGTGCAGTCGCCAATGGCTTCGCCTTTGAGATTTTTGGTGAAGGGGCCGGCTTTGAAGCTTTTGGCTTCTTCAACTGCTTTGGCTTCGGCACTGCAGGCGCGTCATCAGACTCAGTGTCAGCCGCAGGCTCATTCACTGCAGTCCCTTGAACCAAGATGTAGGTGATGAGGCCTTCAAGGTTGGCATACGGACCGATGACATTTGGTTCTGCTTCTCGTGTGCCATCTGCCCTTGGTGCTGAGGGACCAGGGTTGAAGTCTAACCCAAATTTCTTCTTGTTCTGCTTCGCTGAGTTTTGGGCAAACTAGAAGTTGCGCTTGAACAGATTGTCGTCACGACACCAGAGTAGTGACGACGGATGTGCATCATCAGGCTGTGGCCCACGGACCATGCATGGATAGAAGCTTTGGGCAATAGCTTCATCTCTGGACTTGGGTAGAAGGTTCTTGTATAAGATGTCTCCCCACGGTCTTTTGATGGCACTTTTCTCAGCATACTCTTGGGTAGTGAAGCGGTATTTGAACCATTGTTCTGCCCAATAGCGTCGAATCCATTGGATTCAGGTCTTGCGCTGACTATAATCCTCTTCAGGATCTGTCTTATACATTTCTGCGAGTTCATCAGGCAGATCTCTGGATGTTCCGCCACGACGTTGTCTGCCCCCCTTCCTTGCTGCTTTCTCTGAAGCCATAAACTTTAACTTGAAAGGCTTCAAGACGTTCAAAGGCTTCAAAGGCTTTCTCTTGCTAGACCAACAGGAACTGGCTTCGGGAGAATTGATGTGATGCTGTAAGAATTCTGCAAATGAATGCAGACTATGAGAACCGAAGGATTCTCCCACGGACATGTACCTGTGACAGCATTAAGGTGCGAGGGAAGGGGAAGAGGTCATATGCATTCTCAGAAGATTTAGAAGATAAATCAGTTTAGAAGACATTGACCTCATCGTGCAAAGACATTCACTCATAGATAAGAAGTTGGTTCCAGATTTGTACGAATCCACAGATCAGTACAAGTGAGGAATCTAACTACTTTGTGAAGCACAAGTGAATATACTAGGCATGTTATGAGATGCAGTATGAGAGAGATCTAGCTTGTGTGAACAGAAACTACTTGTGGTAGAAAGTGACAGATCAATAGGATCAATGGTGCTGTAAAAAGGGAGTTTTATTTACCACACTGAGAACTGCTAGACGGAGTGATAGATGAGGCCGAGCAGTTCACTCTTCCGTGCCCTAACTTGGCGACGGAGGAGACCTATGGCGACGGCGGAGAGGACGATGTCCGCGGTGGGCGTGAAGACGGCGTCGGAGAGGTTGCGGCAGCGAAGCGCTTCGTCGCCGGCGTCGTCGAGAGCTAGCGGTGGCGCTAGGGTTCGTGCGAGGGTGGAAGAAGAGATAATTACCGCTGTGAGTGTGTATTTATAGGCACAGGGGCGGCACTGTGCTATTACGCAGGTGCCCCTGGCGATTCGCATCTGAGGAACACGTGGCCAGTATGCGGAATTTTGGGGTTTGTTCCACGTCCCACGCACGCCTGGATTGTCGGGTGGTCGTTCCTACTTCTCCGGATTTCATGTGGAGGAATGAGCATTGAAAACGGACTTAATGGTTGTCTCTGTATCTTCTGCTGACAAGGATGCAGAGAAGACATTCGACAGTTTCAATAGAATGCATATGACTTGGAGAGATAGAGTTTGAGATAGAAAGCATAGAGAAGTTGGGGTCCGATCACATTCACTTAGTTCAAAAGATTCAACACGAAGACATAGCTATAAGTGAATGCTGTAGAGGACAGAACACTAGTATATATATATATATGTAGAATCAACATAGTGAAGATAATCATGAAAATATGTTGAGTTCGAAGCCAAACCAAATGTGAAGACATTGCAAGGTAACGCCATGAGTGAAACACTTCAAAATAGAACGTTTGGTGGTGGCGTTACCCACCGTATAGGAAGTATTAGACCCAGACACGGCGCACAATTATCGTGGCGCTCCGAAGTCAAATTCCACATTAATGTATTCACACTTAGAATGTATGTCTTCATTGATTGAAGATATACTTCACTTCGTGTGTTGCACATCTAAGTCATCAATATGCATAAGGGTTAGGATGTGTGCCTGATCACAGGACATTTGAGGATTTCAGGATATTTAGCTCACACCGTAACTTGCAAAACCTCTTCTCATCCAAGGGCTTGGTGAAGATATCTGCTAATTGCTCTTCAGTGTTGACGTGTATGATATCAATGTCTTCCTTTACAACATGATCTCTGAGAAAGTGATGACGAATTTCAATGTGCTTTGTCTTCGAGTGCTGAACTGGGTTGTTAGCAATCTTGATGGCGCTTTCGTTGTCGCAGTAAAGTGGCACTTGCTTCAGATGAATGCCATAGTCCTTGAGTGTTTGCTTCATCCACAGAAGCTGAGCGCAGCAAGATCCAGCAACAATGTATTCAGATTCAGCAGTGGAGAGAGATACACTGTTCTGCTTCTTTGAAGACCAACATACAAGTGATCGTCCCAGAAAGTGACATGTGCCTGATGTAGACTTGCGATCAACTTTGTCACCAGCATAATCAACATCCGAGAATCCAACCAGATCAAACTCTGAGCCCTTTGGATACCATAATCCTAGAGTTGGGGTGTGAGCCAAATATCGAAGAATTCGCTTCACAGCTAAGTGATGCGACTCCTTTGGTGCCGCTTGAAATCGAGCACACATGCAAACACTAAGCATAATATCTGGCCTAGATGCACATAGATAAAGTAAAGAACCAATCATGGAGCGGTATACCTTTTGATCGAACTCTTTACCATTGTCGTCAGGACCCAGATGATGTTTGGCTGGCATTGGTGTTGTGAAGCCTTTGCAGTCTTGCATACCGAACTTCTTCATGCAGTCTTTGAGATACTTCTCTTGAGATATGAAGATGCCATTGCGTTGTTGTCGTATTTTAAGACCAAGGAAGAACTTCAGCTCCCCCATCATGGACATCTGATATTGCTCTTGCATCATATATCCAAACTCTTCACTGTACTTCTGATTGGTGCAGCCGAAGATAATGTCATCCACATATATTTGGCACACAAACAGTTCGCCATCATATGTCTTCGTGAAAAGAGTGGGATCTAGGGAACCAGGTATGAAGCCTTTGCTCTTCAGGAAGTATTTGAGTGTGTCATACCAGGCACGAGGGGCTTGTTTGAGGCCATACAGTGCCTTGTTGAGCTTGTATACCATGTCAGGATGTTTTGGATTTTCAAAGCCAGGTGGTTGTGCAACATACACTTCTTCTTCAATCTTGCCATTGAGAAAGGCACTCTTCACATCCATTTGATATAGAAGTATGTTATGATGATTTGCATAGGCTAGCAGTATGCGTATGGCTTCAAGTCTAGCCACAGGAGCAAATGTTTCATCGAAGTCAATGCCTTCCACTTGAGTATATCCTTGAGCAACGAGACGGGCTTTGTTTCTGACAACTTGACCATGCTCATCTTGCTTGTTGCGGTATATCCATTTGGTGCCTATTATATTGTGCTTCCGTGGATCAGGACGCTTAACCAGTTCCCATACATTATTCAGCTCAAACTGTTGAAGCTCTTCTTGCATAGCTTGAATCCATTCAGGTTCCATGAAGGCTTCTTCAACTTTCTTGGGTTCTGATATTGAGACGAATGCGAAGTGCCCACAGAAATTTGCTAGCTGAGTTGCCCTTGAACGAGTGAGTGGACCAGGTGCATTGATGCTATCAATTATTCTTTCAATCTGCACTTCATTGGCAACGCGAGGATGTACAGGGCGAAGACTTTGCTCTTGCTGTTCATTGTCGTTGTTGGAAGGAATGTCTTCAGGCTGAGCATTGTCTTCATGTTGATCAGGTGCTGAAATGATAAGTTCTTCTTCAGGATGAGCTTCAGAAGGTATAATTTCTCCAGTTCCCATTAGCTTGATTGATTCACTGGATGGAACTTCATCTAGCACATTTGGCAGCTGCTCTCTTTGTGAACCGTTGGTCTCATCGAACCGCACATCCACTGTTTCAACCACTTTGTAATGAAAGAGATTGAAGACTCTGTAGGAGTGCGAATCCTTTCCATATCCAAGCATAAAACCCTCATGTGCTTTTGGTGCAAATTTTGAGGTGTGATGTGGGTCTTTGATCCAGCACCTTGCGCCAAATACTCTGAAGTAACTGACATTTGGCTTCTTGCCAGTAAGGAGCTCATAAGATATCTTGTTCAGTAGCTTGTGAAGATAAACACGATTGATTGTATGGCATGCAGTATCAATGGCTTCGGGCCAGAATTTTCTTGGGGTCTTGTATTCATCTAGCATCGTTCTGGCCATCTCAATTAGTGTTCTGTTCTTGCGTTCGACGACGCCATTCTGCTGTGGCGTGTACGGGGCTGAGAATTCATGTGTTATGCCCAAGGTATCAAGATATGTATCAAGGCCAGTGTTCTTGAATTCAGTGCCATTGTCACTTCTGATGTGCTTTATCTTGGCACCAAAATTGTTCATAGCTCGATTGGCGAAGCGTCTGAAGACATCCTGCACTTCAGTCTTGTAAAGGATTATGTGCACCCAAGTATATCTAGAATAATCATCAACAATAACGAAGCCATAGAGGCAGCAGTAGTAGTTAGAGTTGAGTAATGAGTGGGACCGAAAAGATCCATGTGAAGCAGTTCGAAGGGTTGAGTAGTAGTCATGATTGTCTTCGAGGGATGTTTGGCCCTCGTCATCTTCCCTGCTTCACAGGCACCGCACAAGTGGTCTTTCTTGAACTTGACGCCCTCGATGCCTATGACATGTTTCTTCTTCGCAAGGGTGTGGAGGTTCCTCATGCCAGCATGTCCAAGCCTCCGATGCCAGAGCCAGCATTCTGAAGCCTTTGCTAGAAGGCATACTGCAAGCTGTGGCCCTGCTGAGAAATCTACCACATACAAATCATCTTTTCGATACCCTTCAAACACTAGAGATTTGTCAGATTCCATTAGTACAAGGCAACGATATTTTCCAAACATTACGATCATGTTCAAATCGCAAAGCATTGAGACAGACATTAAGTTGAAGCCAAGGGATTCAACAAGCATGACTTTATCCATGTGTTGATCCCTTGAGATTGCAACTCTACCTAGACCCAATACCTTACTTTTACCAGTGTCAGCAAATGTGATGTGGCTCTTGTCGGATGGACGTAAGGTTGAGTCCATAAGAAGACTTCTTTTGCCAGTCATGTGATTTGTACACCCACTGTCAATAATCCATTCTGAAGACACTGGTGTCGTACCCTACAGTGCAGTTAGGGGGATAGGCTTCACCAAGAGCATTGTGAAGCAAAAACATTTGACGAACCAGTGGGTTATGAAAGCTTAGATCCAGGTTAGGACTAATAGGGAGAGTAGCAAGCGATTCAGGTACGAAGTACATAGTAAGACCATTTGGGCATTTGATCTTGCGCCCTACGAGATGTACTTATAGGTCCCCAGCAATAGCGTCAGACGATTTTGGTTTTCTGCTGGAGACCTTTCCCTGCAAAAGAGAGTTAAGCCTTCTTAACCACCCACATCTTCAAGGGTGGCTTAGAAGCAATAAGTCTAAGTGCAGCATCTGAGAATTTTGGCTTTGAAGCCTTAGCAAACAGTCTTGCAGGCGGACAATAGTACTCATAAGAATAAGCAGAATAGTTCTTGTTCTTATGAACATGGCGGTTTGATAAACCGCTCTCATATTCATATGCCTGAGTATGGTTTCCCTGCAAAACATTTGCGTTAGTGTAACTCAGGTGAGTCCTCTGTTTGTATGAAGCCTTTGGACCGTATGAAGCCTTTGGTCTGAGGTTTGTCTTCTTAAAGTGAGGTGTCATGAAGACATTCACAGGAAGATTTTCCAGACACCTTTTCGGAACCCAGATCTTCTTCATAGGCGGTCCATTCCTGCAGTTAGTACCAATGTACCTGGCAAACACTTCACCATTCTGATTCTTAAACAGTATATAGTTTGCATCAAAGGATTCATCAATGATAATGGGGTTAGCACAAGTGAAGCCAGATAGATTGGATGGATCTGCTGAAGGTTCCTTTGCAGCAACCCACATGGTTTTGGGGTACTGCTCAGGTTTCCAGTAAGAGCCATCTGCATTCATTTTCCTTACGAACCCTACACCCTCTTTCCTAGGGTTTCGGTTCAGAATTTGCTTTTTCAGGACATCACATAGTGTCTGATGCCCTTTAAGACTTTTGTACATCCCTGTTTCAAGCAATGTCTTCAACCTAGCATTCTCATCAGCAATAGCGATGGTATCCTCAGCAGAGGGGTTAGTTACCACATCAACAGCTGAAGATATTGCAACAGCAGTAGCAGTAGAACATTCAGCAACAGAAGTAGCATTATCACGCTCAATGCATTTAAGACATGGTGGTTCAAATCCTTCCTGAGCGGGACTGATCTGTTTGGCGCGAAGTGACTCGTTTTCCGTTTGAAGATCTTCATGAGCCGCTCTCAATTTCTCAAGATCTTGCTTCCTTTGAAGATAATCATAGGAAAGCTTTTCATGAGTTGTTGAGAGAGTTTCATGACGACTTTCAAGTTCCTGATACTTAACGTGAAGATTTTTTATGTCTTTAATTAAGGATTCAGATCGAGTCATTTCAGCACCTAACAGATCATCGCTTCTGTCTAACAGTTTTTGAATGTGTTCCATAGCTTTCTGTTGTTCAGTTGCAATTTTAGCAAGTGTTTTGTAGCTAGGTTTTGAACCATAATCCGAGTCATCGTCACTAGATGTTTGATAGTGAGTAGTGCGTGTGTTTACCTTGGCACCGCGTGCCATGAAGCAGTAGGTAGAAGCGGAGTAGTCCTTGTCATTTGCATCGGTGTCGGTGATGAAATCATTGTCTTCAGTGTTGAAGATGGACTTGGCAACGTATGCTGTAGCCAGACTTGCGACACCTGAGTCAGATTCCTCCTCAGACTCCACCTCCGCCTCTTCAGACGCAGACTCCTCCTCTGAATCCATTTCCTTGCCAACAAACGCACGTGCCTTGCCAGATGAGCTCTTCTTGTGTGATGAAGACTTTGAGGAAGACTTGGAAGAAGACTTTGGGTATTTCTTCTTCTTCTTCTTCTTGTCGTTAGAGTCATATTCCTTGCTCTTCTTCTTCTTTTTGTTCTCATTGTCCCTCTGTGGACACTCAGAGATGAAGTGGCCAAGTTTCTTGCACTTGTGACATGTTTTCTTCTTGTAGTCAGGAGCAGGAGCTTCATCATTCCTTGAACTTGATCGGGAAGACTTTCTGAAGCCTTTCTTCTTGGTGAATTTTTGGAACTTCTTGACAAGCATAGCAAGTTCCCTTCCAATCTCTTCAGGGTCATCAGAACTGCTGTCAGATTCTTCTTTAGATGAGGAGACAGCTTTTGCCTTCAAGGCACGAGTTCGCCCATAGTTTGGACCGTAGATCTCTCTTTTCTCCGAAAGCTGAAACTCATGTGTGTTGAGCCTCTCAAGTATGTTAGACGGTTCGAGTGTCTTGAAATCAGGACGTTCTTGAATCATCAGGGCCAGGATGTCAAACGAACTACCAAGTGATCTCAGCAGCGTCTTGACGATTTCGTGTTTGGTAATCTCAGTGGCGCCGAGGGCTTGAAGCTCATTTGTGATGTCAGTGAGTCGGTCAAATGTGTGCTGGACATTCTCATTGTCATTTCGCTTGAAGCGGTTGAAGAGGTTGCGAAGAACACTGATTCTCTGATCTCTCTGGGTTGAGATGCCTTCATTGACCTTGGAGAGCCAGTCCCAGACCAGCTTGGATGTCTTCAAAGCACTCACACGGCCATACTGTCCTTTGGTCAGATGACCACAGATGATATTCTTGGCAGTAGAGTCCAGTTGAACGAATTTCTTGACATCAGCACCAGTGACACCTTCTCCAGCCTTGGGAACGCCGTTCTCAACGACATACAATAGGTCGACGTCAATGGCTTCAAGATGCATACGCATCTTATTCTTCCAGTAGGGATATTCAGTTCCATCGAAGACGGGGCACGCAGCGGAGACTTTAATTATCCCTGTAGTCGACATAGCTAAAACTCCAGGTGGTTAAACCGAATCACGCAGAACAAGGGAGCACCTTGCTCTGATACCAATTGAAAGTGCGTTATATCGACTAGAGGGGGGGGGGGTGAATAGGCGATTTTTATGAAAGTCTTCAGAACATGGGAGTTTTGAAGACAAACGATAAAATTAAACCTATTACCATGCAGCGGAAGATAGACTACACTAGGCAAACCATAGTCAAGTATTCAATGAAGTGAAAGCACAAAGACTAATAGCAGCTAGGTAGTAAGGATCAAGTAGGAAGATATTGTGAAGCCAAACAGAACACAAAGTCACTCAGTGAAGACAAATGATAGAGCAAACATACAATGACTTCACAAGGAGTAACGGTAAGTAAAGTGAAGTGAAGATGAAACCAGTGACTCGTTGAAGACAATGATTTGTTGGACCAGTTCCAGTTGCTGTGACAACTGTACGTCTGGTTGGAGCGGCTAGGTATTTAAACCTTAGGACACACAGTCCCGGACACCCAGTCCTGAACACGCAGCTAAGGACACCCAGTCCTCACCGTATTCTCCTTGAGCTAAGGTCACATAGACCTCGCCCAATCACTCTTGTAAGTCTTCAAGGTAGACTCCCAAACCTTCACAGACTTCGTTCACCGGCAATCCACAATGTCTCTTGGATGCTCAGAACGCGACGCCTAACCGGCTGGAGGATGCACAATCCTCAAGTGTAATAAGTCTTCAGATCACACAGACAAGAAGACTTAAGTGATGCCCAATTCTCTCTAGCTCTGGGTGGTTAGGGCTTTATCCTCGCAAGGAATTCTCTCTCAAAGGCTTCGAGGTGGGTTGCTCTCAAACGACAAAAGCCGTACTCTCAATCTGAGCAGCCAACCGTTTATGGTTGTAGGGGGTGGGCTATTTATAGCCACTTGGCAACCCGACCTGATTTGTCTGAAATGACCCTGGGTCACTAAGGAACTAACACGTGTTCCAATGGTCAGATTTCAAACTCACATGGCAACTTTACTTGGGCTACAAGCAAAGCTGACTTGTCCGACTCTGGACAAGATTCGCTCTCATTGTCTTCACTCGAAGACATAGGTTTTTGGTTTAGGCATCACTTCAGTCATTCTGAATGGTTCTCTTAGACCCCACTTAACAGTATGGTGGTTCCTATGACTCAACACAAAAGAAAAAGAACTACGAAAGATCTAAGTCTTTGAGCTCCATAGGCTTCATATCGTGTCTTCTCTTGTCATAGTCTTCAATGTGAATATCTTCATATACCACCTTTGACTTCAATGTCTTCATACATTTTTAGGGGTCATCTCTGGTAGTAAAACCGAATCAATGAGGGACTTCTACCTGTGTTATCCTACAATTCTTACAAACACATTAGTCCCTCAACTAGGTTTGTCGTCAATACTCCAAAACCAACTAGGGGTGGCAGTAGATGCACTTACAGAGCTCTCGGGGGCCCCGTCCCCGCAGCTCCTGGAGTCCGGAAGGTCGCCTTGAGGCACCTCCAGGACTGTCTCCCCTCGACCCGGTGCTTCTTGAGACAACACCTCGGCGTCGTCAGCAGGATGAGGGGAGGTGGCAGTCGGGACTGGATCGCTATCCATGTCCGACGAGCCCAGGGAGCCGTCCAATGATACATCGATGCTGGTTCACGGCGGCCTGCATAATCATGTTCGGCGTTGGGGAAAGCAGTGCGACAAAGGAATGCTATGAGTTACTCTGGTATCCGAATACTTACAATCTCCCCGGGGGCTTGGCCCGGGGCAACCACTCGTCCTCGCCCTCGTCGGCGGCGGTGGAACTGTCCGGAAGGAGAGTCCTCCCCTTCTTGGACCCTTCGGCCTCCCTAGTCGAGGCGGCCTTCCTTTTCTTGTCTCCCCCGCCTGGAGGGGGAGCATCTTCTTCTTCCTCCTCGTCTTCGGGGGAAGAGTGTGCTGCAGAGTTATCGGACGATGTGTCTGATAACACCTGGCGTTGGGAACTCTTTCGGGTTCCCTTGGCCTTCTTGGTATTCTCCGGCACCTTGTAAGGAGCCGGAGCCAGCATCTCCATCAGGAGAGCGCTCGCAGTGTCTTCGGGCAAAGGGGCCGGACAGTTAATCTGCCCCGACATCTCCACCCAGTCCTATCAAAGGCATGGAGATTAGACCCCGCGCATAATTAAGCTAGGGAAAATAAATGTCCTACGGGATGTATTGAACTCACCGAACGCGCTAGACGCTTTGCGCTTAGTCCACGGTCCTCGGCGAGAGAAGGGGGACCTCGGCGCCCTTGAACAGCACCTTCCAGACGTCCTTGTGCGTCGTATCGAAGAGCTCGCTCAAAGTCTGGTGCTGGGCCGGGTCGAACTCCCATAAGGTAAAATCCCGTTGTTGACACGGGAGGACCCGGCGAATGAGCATAACTTGGACTATGTTGACAAGTTTGAGCTTCTTGCTCGCCATACTCCGGATACATTTCTGGAGTCCATCCAGCTCCACCGATGAACCCCACGACAAGCCCTTCTCTTTCCAGGAAGTGAGCCGTGTTGGGAATCCAGATCGAAACTCAGGGGCTGCTGCCCATTTGGCATCGCGTGGCTCGGTGATGTAAAACCACACCGATTGCCATCCCTTTATTGTCTCCACAAAGGAGCCTTCGAGCCATATGACGTTGGGCATCTTGCCCACCATGGCTCCGCCGCATTCTGCTTGTTGGCCTTGTACTACCTTTGGCTTGATATTCAAGGTCTTTAACCACATGCCAAAGTGGGGCCGGATGTGGAGGAAAGCCTCACACACGATGATGAACGCCGAAATGTTGAGGATGAAGTTCGGGGCCAGATCATGAAAGTCCAGCCCATAGTAGAACATGAGACCACGAACGAATGGATGGAGGGGAAGCCCTAGTCCACAGAGTAAGTGGTGAAGGAAAACTACCCTCTCGTGAGGTTCCGGGGTAGGGACGATCTGCCCCACAGCAGGCAGCCGATGCACGATGTTCGCGGCTAAGTATCCGGCTCCGCGCAGCTTTTTGATGTCTCCCTCCGTGACGGAGGAGACCATCCACTTGCCTCCTGCTCCGGACATGGTGGGATAAGGTTGAGGTGGGAAGTGTGGACTTGGGCGCTAGAGCTCGAGTGTGCGAAAACGGATGAGCAAAGGAGGAAGAAGGCGTGGATAGAAAGGTGAATCCTTATCCCTTTATATGGGCGGACGGAGCTAAGCGTCCCCACTTGCCTGGTAAAACTCGCTTATCCCCCAAGTGCCGCAGTTGATGGCGCGGTTGGGTTACCCACGCTCGTATTGATGAGAATCCCGTAATAAGGGGACATGATCTCTGCTTTGACAAGACGTGTCGAAAAACTGCCTCGCGTTATGTGCGGGGCTGGTTAAAGGGAATGGTTCGAATAATCACCGGGCCATGACATAACGTCATGCTACCAAAACAAGTCAGCAAATTGAATTTGCGAAAATATTATTCTCTCTACGGTGGTACGCGGAACTTATTTTGCAGGGTCGGACACTATCCTCGTTTTCAAGTTCTTCTGTGATGTATTCGGAGAAGGAACCCGCCTTGCAATGCCGAAGACAATACTGCGCGCCGGACTCATCGTCGTTGAAGCCTGGTTCAGGGGCTACCGAGGGAGTCCTGGATTAGGGGGTCTCCGGATAGCCGGACTATCTCCATTGGCCGGACTGTTAGACTATGAAGATACTAGATTGAAGACTTCGTCTCATGTCCGGATGGGACTCTACTTGGCATGGAAGGCAAGCTAGGCAATATAGATATGGACATTTCCTCCTTTGTAACCGACCTTGTGTAACCCTAACCCTCTCCGGTGTCTATATAAACCGAAGGGTTTTAGTCCGTCGGACAACAATCACAACATACAATCATACCATAGGCTAGCTTCTAGGGTTTAGCCTCTCTGATCTCGTGGTAGATCTACTCTTGTACTACCCATATCATCAATATTAATCAAGCAGGACGTAGGGTTTTACCTCCATCAAGAGGGCCCGAACCTGGGTAAAACATCGTGTCCCCTGCCTCCTGTTACCATCCGGCCTAGACGCACAGTTCGGGACCCCCTACCTGAGATCTGCCGGTTTTGACACCGACAGTGGGTTATCAAGATCAATAGCAGGTTCAATCTCTACATCATTATCGTTACTAGGTTGAGCATCAACATGAACATCATCATTAACATTAGCACTAGGTTCATGTTCATTACCAGATTCTGTCTCAGCATCAGAAATAGAAATATCATTAGGATTCTTAGGTGTGTCTATAACAGGTTCACTAGAACCATGCAAAGTCCTATTAGCTTTCTTTTTCTTTTTATTACTAGGACTAGGTGCATCAGTATTAATTCTCTGAGAATCTTGCTCAATTCTCTTAGGATGGCCTTCAGGATACAAAGGTTCCTGGGTCATCTTACCACCTCTAGTCATAACCCTAACAACATTATCATTATTCTTACTATTCAACTCACTAAGCAAATCATCGTGTGCCTTAAGTACTTGTTCTACTTGAGTTGTAACCATGGAAGCATGTTTACTAATAAGCTTAAGATCATTAACAGTTCTACTCATATAATCACCCAAGTGGTCAATCATGTAAGCATTACGTTTCAATTGTCTACTAACATAAGCATTGAAGTTTTCTTGTTTAACAACAAAATTATCAAACTCATCCAAGCATTGACTAGTAGACTTATTATGAGGAATATCACCTTCATCAAATCTACGGAGAGAGTTTACCTCTACTACCTGTGTCGGGTTATCAAGACCATGTATTTCTTCAATAGGCGGTAATTTTTTAACATCTTCAACTTTAATACCTTTTTCTTTCATAGATTTCATTGCCTCTTGCATATCTTCAGGACTGAGAAATAGAATACCCCTTTTGTTCGGAGTTGGCTTAGGAGTTGTTTCAGGAAGTTTCCAATCATTATCATTACTCAATATATTATTCAATAGCAATTCAGCTTGCTCAAGAGTTCTTTCCCTGAAAACACAACCAGCACAACTATCCAGGTAGTCTCTGGAAGCATCGGTTAGTCCATTATAAAAGATGTCAATTATTTCATTTTTCTTAAGAGGATGATTAGGCAAAGCAATAAGTAATTCGAGAAGCCTCCCCCAAGCTTGTGGGAGACTCTCTTCTTCAATTTGCACAAAGTTAAACATTTCTCTTAGGGCATCTTGTTTCTTATGAGCGAGGAAATATTTTGCAGAGAAGTAGTAAATCATATCCTGGGGACTACGCACACAACCAGGAGTAAGAGAATTAAACCATAACTTAGCATCACCCTTTAATGAGAAAGGAAACAATTTGAGAATATAGTAATAGTGAATTTTTTCCTCATGAGAAAATAGGGTGGCTATATCATTCAATTTAGTAAGATGCGCAACAACAGTTTCAGATTCATAACCATAGAAAGGATCAGATTCAACCAAAGTAATTAACTCAGGATCGACAGAGAATTCATAATCCTTATCAATAACAAAGATAGGTGAAGTAAAAAAAGCGGGATCATATTTCATTCTAGCATTCAAGGATTCTTCGTTCAGCTTAGCTAACAGTTTCTTAAGATCCTCTCTATCATTGCAAGCAAAGAAGTCTCTAGCAGTTTCTTCATCCATAATATAGCCCTCAGGTACAACAAGCAATTCATATCTAGGGGGAGAATCATAATCATCAATTTCAGTAATTTCATTCTCTCTAACCCTAGCAAGTTCTTTATCAAGAAATTCACCAAGTGGCACCGTATTATCAAGCAGAGAAGTAGTTTCATCACAAGCATCATGCATAATAGAAGTGCCATCATCAATAACATGCGACATATTGGAATCAATAGCAGGTGTAGGTGTCACAAGTTTACTTAAAACAGAAGGAGAATCAAGTGCAGAGCTAGATGACAGTTCCTTACCCCCCTCGTAGTTGAGGGATAGATCTTGGTTTTGTTGTCTTTCAACTTCCTCACAGTGTTCAACAAATATAAATCCCAAGTGACTCAGAAAATAGAGCTATGCTCCCCGGCAATGGCGCCAGAAAAAGGTCTTGATAACCCACAAGTATAGGGGATCGCAACAGTTTTCGAGGGTAGAGTATTCAACCCAAATTTATTGATTCGACACAAGGGGAGCCAAAGAATATTCTCAAGTATTAGCAGCCGAGTTGTCAATTCAACCACACCTGAAGGACTTAGTATCTGCAGCAAAGTATTTAGTAGCAAAGTAGTATGGAAGTAACGGTAACGGTGGAAAAAGTAACAGTAGCAACTATGAGCAATCGGAACAGTGGCAACAAAAAAGTAACTTAGCAAAGATCAATATGAAACAAGCTCGTAGGCAATGTATCAATGATGGATAATTATGTCGGATGACATTCATCATGAAACAGTTATAACATAGGGTGACACAGAACTAGCTCCAATTCATCAATATAATGTAGGCATGCATTCCGAAT
This sequence comes from Triticum urartu, assembly GCF_003073215.2. Lineage (NCBI taxonomy): Eukaryota > Viridiplantae > Streptophyta > Magnoliopsida > Poales > Poaceae > Triticum > Triticum urartu. Next base: position 413,208,929 of record NC_053023.1, read on the forward strand.
ATAGTCATACATGCTTATGGAAAAGAACTTGCATGATGATACATCCATTTTGCATCATGATTTTATATTGATATTTATTGCATTATGGGCTGTTATTACACATTATATCACAATATTTATGCCTATTCTCTCTTATTTTATAAGGTTTACATGAAGAGGGAGAATGCCGGCAGTTGGAATTCTGGACTGGAAAAGGAGAAAATATTAGAGACCTATTCTGCACAACTCCAAAAGTCCTGAAACTTCATGGAACATGTTTTTGGAATATATAAAAAATATTGGGTGAAGAAAGTAACAGAGGGGGGCCACCAGCCAGCCACAAGGGTGGAGGGCGCGCCCTACCCCCTAGGCGCGCCCCCGACCTTGTGGGCCCCCTAGCAGGCCTCCGGTGCGCATCTTTGGCTATATGGTGTGTTTTTACCTGGAAAAAATCAGAAAGAAGTTTTCGGGACGAAGCGCCGCCTACTCGAGGCGGAACTTGGGCAGAACCAATCTAGGGCTCTGGCAGAGCTGTTCTGCCGGGGAAACATCCCTCCGGGAGGGGGAAATCATCGCCATCGTCATCACCATCGATCCTCTGATCGAGAGGGGGTCAATCTCCATCAACATCTTCACCAGCACCATCTCCTCTCAAACCCTAGTTCATCCCTTGTATTTGATCTTAGTCCCAAAACCTCAGATTGGTACCTGTGGGTTGCTAGTAGTGTTGATTACTCCTTGTAGTTGATGCTAGTTGGTTTATCCGGTGGAAGATTATATTTTCATATCCTTAATGATAATTAATATTCCTCTGATATTGATCATACATATTCTTTGTGAGTAGTTACGTTTGTTCCCAAGGACATGGGAGAAGTCTTGTTATAAGTAATCATGTGAATTTGGTATTCGTTCAATATTTTGATGAGATGTATGTTGTCTCTCCTCTAGTGGTGTTATGTGAACGTCGACTACATGACACTTCACCATTATTTGTGCCTAGGGGAAGGCATTGGGAAGTAATAAGTAGATGCTGGGTTCCTAGAGTGACAGAAGCTTAAACCCTAGTTTATGCGTTGCTTCGTTAGGGGCTGATTTGGATCCATATGTTTCATGCTATGGTTAGGTTTACCTTAATACTTCTTTCGTAGTTGCAGATGCTTGTGAGAGGGGTTAATCACAAGTGGGGGGCTTGTCCAAGGAAGGGCAGCACCCAAGCACCGGTCCACCCACATATCAAATTATCAAAGTAACGAACGCGAACCATATGAGCATGATGAAAACTAACTTGACAACAATTCCCATGTGTCCTCGGGAGCGCTTTGCTTTAAATAAGAGTTTGTCCAGGCTTGTCCTTTGCTACAAAAAGGATTGGGCCACCTTGCTGCACACTTTATTTACTTGTTACCCATTATGATTTATCTTATCACAAAAGTATCTGTTACCTATAATTTTAGTGCTTGCAGAGAGTACCTTGCTGAAAACCGCTTGTCATTTCCTTTCGCTCCTCATTGGGTTTGACACTCTTACTTATCAAAAGGACTACAGTACATCCCCTATCCTTGTGGGTCATCAATACTCTTTTCTGGCGCCGTTGCCGGGGATTGAAGCGCCTTTGGTAAGGAAACATTTATAGTGTTCTAAAATTTACTATCACTTGTTACTATGGAAAGTAATCCTTTGAGGGGTTTGTTTGGGGTATCTTCACATCGACCGAAACCACAATTAGTTGCTCCTCAACCCACTGCACCTACTAGAAATATTTATTATGAAATTCCTTCAGGTATGATAAAGAAATTGCTAGCTAATCCTTATGTAGGAGACGGAACATTACATCCTGATATGCACCTAATCTATGTGGATGGAGTTTGTGGATTATTTAACTTGCAGGTATGCCCGAGGATGTTGTCAAGAAGAAGGTCTTCCCTTTATCTTTGAAGGGGAAAGGCATTGACATGGTATAGGCTATTGGATGATATTGGATCATGGAACTACAACCGTTTGAAATTGAAATTTCATCAGAAGTTTTATCCTATGCATTTAGTTCATCGTGATCGGTATTATATATATAATATTTGGCCTCGTGAAGGAGAAAGTATCGCTCAATCTTGGGGGAGGATTAAGTCAATGTTATATTCATGCCCCACTCATGAGCTCTCAAGAGAAATTATTATTCAAAATTTTTATGCTTGGCTTTCTCATAATGATCGATCCATGCTCGATACTTCTTGTACTGGTTCCTATATGAAGAAGGATATTGAATTCAAATGGGATTTATTGTAAAGAATTAAATGCAACTCTGAAGATTGGGAACTCGACGAAGGTAAGGAGTCAGGTATAAACCTTAAGTTTGATTGTGTTAAATCTCTTATGGATATCGATGCTTTTCGTGATTTTAACACCAAATATGGACTTGACTCTAAGATAGTAGCTTCTTTTTGTGAATCTTTTGCTACTTATGTTAATCTCCCTAAAGAGAAGTGGTTCAAATATCATCCTCCCATTGAAGATAAAGTAGTAGAACCTATTAAAGTTGAAGAAGAAACCATTACTTACAATCTTGATCCTATTGTTCCTACTGCTTATATTGAGAAACCACCTTTCCCTGTTAGAATAAAGGATCATGCTAAAGCTTCAAGTGTGGTTCGTAAGAGTTATATGAAGAGAGGCATAAGGCTATTGGTGAGGAGGTAGCTCGGCTTTTGGCAACAGGGTTTATTGTGGAGGTATTTCACCCTGAGTGGCTAGCTAATCCGGTGCTAGTACTTAAGAAAAATGGCACTTGGCGTATGTGTGTGGACTACACAGACTTGAACAAGGCCTGTCCAGCTGATCCCTTTGCTCTCCCTCGTATTGATCAGATTATTGATGCTACGGCGGGTTGTGACCGTTTGTGTTTTCTGGATGCTTATTCTGGTTATCATCAGATCAAAATGGCAGTTAAGGACCAGGAGAAGACAACTTTTATAACTCACTTTGGAGCCTTCTGCTATGTATCTAGGCCTTTTGGACTCAAGAGTGCTCAGGCGACTTATCAGTGCTATGTTCAGAATTGTCTTCATAAACAGATTGGGCGCAATGTTCATGCTTATGTGGATGATATTGTGGTAAAGTCTAGGAAGGAGGAAACATTGATAGATGACTTGAAGGAGACTTTTGATAACCTCCGGGTTTATAAGGTGATGCTTAATCCGGCCAAATGTGTCTTTGGTGTATCGACAGGCAAGCTCTTGGGTTTTCTGGTGTCTAACAGGGGCATTGAAGCTAATCCGGAGAAGATCACAGCTATCACGTCTCTGGCTAAACCAGCATGTATCAATGATGTTCAGCGTTTGGCAGGCCGGATTGCAGCTTTAAGCCGGTTTATCAGTTGCCTTGGGGAGAAGGCTATCCCTTTGTATCAGTTGCTCAAGAAAACGGATGATTTCGTCTGGAGTGACGCTGCTGATAAAGTATTTGAGGACTTGAAGAGTCAGTTAGCCAAGCCACCTGTCCTTGCGGCTCCGATTGATAAAGAGCCCTTATTGCTATATGTGGCTACTAATACTCGGGCGGTTAGTGTGGCTATTGTTGTGGAGCGCAAGGAGGCAGGAAAGGAGTATCCGGTTCAACGGCCGGTTTATTACATCAGTGAGGTGCTTATTGAATCAAAACAGAGGTACCCACATTGGCAGAAGCTGGTGTATGGGGTTTTTATGGCTAGCCAGAAGCTCAAACATTACTTTCAAGGTCATCCTATCATAGTGGTTAGTTCAGCCCCTTTGGGAGATATCATCCAAAACAGAGAAGCAACCGGCCGGATTGACAAATGGGCTATTGAGCTTGGACCTCACGGGATAAAATATACGCCTCGCACAACAATCAAATCCCAAGCACTTGTGGACTTCATCAATGATTGGATAGAGTTGCAGGCATCGGAGGAAAAGCCAGATAACACGTATTGGTCTATTTATTTTGATGGGTCTAGACAACTGGAGGGCTCGGGGGTTGGAGTCATATTAACTTCTCCACGAGGTGATAAGTTTTGTTATGTTCTCCGCTTAATGTTCCCTTGTACTAACAATGTAGCTGAATATGAGGCCTTGCTCCATGGTCTTCGGATGGCTAAGGAGATGAATTTAAGCCGGGTTAAGTGCTTCGGTGACTCGGATCTAGTGGCTCAGCAGGTGTCTAGCACTTGGGATTCCAAGGATCCACTCATGGCAGCATATCGATGAGAGGTGGACATAGTGGCTGGTCATTTCAAGGGTTATCAGGTTGACCATATAGACCGGTGAAACAATTAAGCGGCAGATGCTTTAAGTCGCCTAGGCTCTCAGCGTAAACCGGTGCCACCCAATGTCTTCCTAGACGTACTTCATAATCCGTCGGTCAAGATACCCACAGAGGAGGAGTTGGCTATTCTTGACCTGGAGGCTCAATTGGTGGCGGCTCTTCATGTTATACCGGATTGGACAGTTCCATACCTGGCCTACATGAACCGGGGCAAGTTACCGGACGATGAAATTCTTGCCCGGCAGATAGTCCGACGGTCCAAGTCAATGACCATTGTTGATGGGAAGTTGCATCATTGCAGCGTAACAGGGGTGTTTCAGCGTTGTGTGTCTCCTCAAGAAGGCTGTGAGATTTTGCGTGAGATCCATGAAGCAGATTGTGGTCACCATGCCGGTTCAAAGTCCTTGGTTGCTAAAGCTTTTCGTCATGGCTTCTACTGGTTGACGGCTCATTCTGATGCTGAGGACTTGGTAAGGAAGTGTGATGCTTGTCAGAAATTTTCACGCCGAACCCACGTTCCCGCTCAAGAATTAAGGATGATCCCCATCACTTGGCCGTTTGCAACTTGGGGGTTGGATATGGTTGGTCCCTTTAAGAGATCCAAGGACAAGAAGACTCACTTACTGGTGGCGGTTGATAAGTTCACCAAGTGGGTAGAGGCAGAGCCGGCCAGTAAGTGTGATGCATCCACGGTGGTTCAGTTCATCAAAAAGGTGATCTTCCGGTTTGGCTTTCCACACAACATTATAACTGACAATGGCACTAATCTGTCCAAGGGTGATATGGAAGAATTTTGTCAACGTTAGCGCATCCGGCTTGACGTGTCATCAGTGGCTCACCTCAATCTAATGGTCAAGCAGAGAGGGCCAACCAAGAGATTTTGAGAGGTATCAAACCCCGGCTTATGGTTCCTTTAAAGCGGACGCCGGGTTGTTGGGTGGAGGAGTTGCCTTCCGTGTTATGGAGTATTAACACCACACCGAGTAGATCTACGTGTTACACACCTTTCTTCGTGGTTTACGGAGCAGAGGCGGTTCTCCCTAGTGACATCCATCATGACTCGCCTCGTGTGGCGGCTTATGTTGAAGATGATAATGAGAAAGCACGTCAGGACTCACTGGACCTGTTAGACGAGGAGCGTGATCTTGCGGCGGCACGTTTGGCGATTTATCAACAATATATGCGACGTTATCACAGCCGCCGGGTTAAAACCAGAACTTTCCAAGAAGGCGATCTGGTGCTCCGGCTCATCCAGGATCAGACTGATATGCACAAGTTACCCACACCTTGGGAAGGGCCTTTTGTGGTCAACAAAAATTTACACAATGGATCATACTACCTTATCGATGTTCGAGAGCAAAAAAGACTCACGTAAATCGGAGGAGGAGACCCAGCGGCCATGGAATATAGCTCATCTTCGGCCTTACTATACTTGAGCCATAGGCTCTTTTTATGTACATAATTATGACAATGTATATATTATGATCAGTATAAAAAACCGGAGCCTCAGCTAAAGTGGGGTCTCTGTTGTTTTTACATCATGTGTGTTTACATGGGGGCTTCTGTTCATAAAGCGGAGTTCTGCTGATCCGGCTTATAAAGCCACACATATAAAAAGAAATCACTAGGAGGCTTGGTCATATCCGAACCTTAGCTACGCCTCTTCATCGACTTAAGGCCAAAGGGAAATCACTAGGGGGCTTGGTTGTATTTGCACCATAGCTACACCTCTTGATTGGCTTAAGGCCAAAAGGAAATTATGTGGGGCCAAAGAGAGTGTTGCACGAGCACAACTCAAACATAGGCACCCACCGAGCACAGCTCAAATGTTTCTTGGGGGCTATTTGCTTCTCAAAGAACAAAGAGTTTGCACCCTTGCAATAGGCTATCAAGCCAGGCTTGGAAGCCAGGTGTATTCACCTAAAACCCCGGGTTATTCTGCCTCTTTAAGTAAGCCACTCCATCCAGGTAAACCTGATATGACCCGTCGAACGTTTGACAAGTCAATCTCATAGACCCTGAACTTGTCAAAGTTAAAACGATGATTGGTTAAAGATTGAGGTCCATCTTAAAAGGCTTTGCGAAATGGTTTAACTCAGTGGCCTGGCAGCCCATGAAAAGCCTTGATTTAGGACCTGGCAGCCCATGAAAAGCCTTGCATATTCTTCTCGTGTTTTTTGCAAAGTTTTTTCTCTTTTGATAAGATTCATAAATATTTTCTGATAAACCGGCGTTTATTACAACCCAGCGTGGCTTACAATGCTAAAGTGTCAGTACATGATCAGTTATGATCCGGCGTTTATTGATCCGGTCTGGTTTTGACTACAAGTCACTAGTATTATAAGAATAAAACCGGTGTTTATCATAACCCGGTACGGTTTTATTGTAAACCGGCAAACCTGGAAGGAGTCATCAATACTCCAGATTGGTGTTATTACCCTTATTATAACAACCGTTGGTCAAACAACGAGGTAACAGGTATTATCTACTTTATATGTGGTTGTTTTTAAATACAACCTTGGCTCTACACCTAGGCTATATATTTGGGTATCATGACCCGTCCAGCGGTAAACCGCCAGGACACTTTCAATCTCTTGTATGCAGGAACAAATTAAAATACAGCCACTGCGGATTATGCATATAATAGATCCTAAAAGCATGGCGAGTTATTAGTATCAAGCAAAATAAGTATGCTCGATGGCATAACAGACAAGTGTTTGAACTAGCCTATTACAAGGCTCTTTAATGCCCACACAGAATAATTGTTCCAGTAAAGAGTGGCAGACTGCGGCAGGTTACACTACAAAAAAATACACTTCCGTGATGATACGTGTTTGTCACAGTAGGTCGCGTTTTCAGTCATGCATGTACATCCATGACAAATTTATGACAGAATCAAGATAGTCATACCTGTGCTATCGTAGAAGTGTTCCATGACAATAACAAAATTATCATCATGGAAGTGTCCACTTCCATGACGATAAATCACGCGTCACAAAAGTGCTTTCGTCAAGGGTGACCGACACGTGGCATACACCATAATGGAACGCCGTTAAGCTATCGGGTCGGGTTTTGGATCCGATAACCCGTTAACAGCCCCGACCAATGGGGATTTTCCACGTGTAAAATCATCATTGGCTGGAGGAAACACGTGTCGGCTCATCATTGGGACAGATGGCAACCACTCATTGGACGGAAGGCGCCTATGATACTTCGACACGTGGCACGGCCCAACAGAGGCCCATTCCTGTGAAAAGGCCGGCCCGTTTGACTTGGTCAAAAGCTGGCGGGCCGGCCCATGGAAAGCCTGTTAACGGCCTGTTCGAATATAGCCCATTTACAGCCCGCTAACCCAAGGCCCGTTACGCCCTATCCGAATTAGGCCCTATAGCGTCATCTGGGCCATCCAATATGATTCCAGCCCGTTTTCACTTCTGGCCCATGTATGGCCCATGACGTCTTTAGGCCCATATGAGGCCCTATGTGACTCTTGGCCTACTAACGGCCCGTGGTGAAACTGGCCCGTAATGAACAGTGTATCACTTTATACCCATTAATGACCCGTTATTCCGTTGGGCCGTTTCCAGCCCATGTTATCTTTCGGCCTTCTCAGAGCCCATTTATTCTTGGGCTCATTTCCAGCATTCGTTTACTTATGGCCCGTTACTGTCATTTTCTGCTTGTGGGCCAAATTCAGCCCGTGGTTACAGTTGGCCCGTTTGTGGTCCATTAATACGTTGGGCCGATTTCATTGCGTCATCAAATACAGCCTATTAACGATGGCCCATTATGGTCGGCCCATGAACGGACGATTCCAACTCTAGCCCGTTTACGGCCATAATGCGGTCTGTTTGGCCCATGTTTGGCCAATCGATTATACGGCCCGTATAAGGCCCATTGATAATACGGCCCGCAGAAGGCCCATTGTTTCTACGGCCCGTAGAAGGCCCATTGTTTCTACGGCCCATAGAAGGCCCATTGTTTCTACGGCCCGTAGAAGGCCCACTATTTCTACGGCCGGTAGGAGGCCCAGTGTCACTACAGTAAATATTAGCCCATGGTTATTGTGGCCTAGTTTTAAAAAATAGGTTATTGCAGCCACTAGCTAATCGCGGAAAAAGAACTGCAATGACTACAAGCAAACAAATAAACAAGACAACAAGGAAATAAATAAGCAAGCAACTAACGCTAGGCTATCACGACTATTACACATATTACATCCACTGGGCACCAAAGTTCGCCACCAGTGCAAATATAGGGAACAGAGCAGCATATCATATACACTGGTTGTCAAAGTTGGCGACCAACGCAAATAAACACCACAGCAAAACAAATACAGAACTGAAACCACTTCAGAAGATCTCAAGAAACAATATCCTGGGTACCCATAATGCTGGCAAGATGCTTAGCAAGCTTATTAACTTTCTCTTGTTTGGCGCTTAAATCCTCCAGCGCTTGCTGTTGCACCAGAAAATATGCATCTGAATTCTGCAGGGACTTCCTCAGTCCTTCAGCTTCCTGTCGCAGCACATCTGATCGATGTCTTTCAACTTGAAGTTGAGACTCAAGAAGACGAACTGATTCAGGCAGCGAGTTCGAAGAGCTTGTGCCAGCAGTAGTGGCCAGTAACTTGAACACTACATCAAGACAGGACTTTTGGATTCCCTCACTGTCGTCAAGATAGTTTTTATCAGCTTTCTTGGAGACCAACAAGGATGTCTCACTATCTTGAACCTTATCTGCATTACTTCCTTTACCATTGGATAACGCGGTACTGTTCTCCAATATTTTGTTCGCATTCTAAAAGAGAAACAAGCAGACACATCACATGTTTACCATGTTGTATATGAAACTCATTTTGGTAAATGAGTTGAGTAGTAAAGTGGACAGGATAACAGCATGAAACAAACATATATCTATGTACCATGGTCACTTTATGGTCTATATCATTCTAGTTTTTGTTGCCAAATCAAGATAGAGACACAGTTCAAATAATATTTGTTCAAGACAAAGCAGAATAGACAGAATATAGGTGTGGGTAACTATAGAGTAATAACAACACTTGTAATGTGCATGACATGAGAACATAACTATTTATTCAATTGAAATTGAAATCAACATAGAGCAGGTTACAACAGCAAACCAGTTAAAGAAACAGGTTTAAAACATACCTGTTGCTCCATTGGAGTTTCAATTCCATCCTTCAAATTTGAAAATAGTTGGTATGAGTAAATACAGTCATGCAAGAGCAAAGGAGTATGATCCATAGCTACATAACCTGACCTGAGAACAAATCTTCTTCTCCTTTAAACATTGAGTTGGGATTCAGAGTGGTGGTCCTCGTGCTTTGGACACTGCAGTTCCCTTACTAACTGCTCGTGTTTGGGTGCTCTGTGGTGGAGACGGTGCTGTGTCAACTGGAACTGGGTTACTATCTACCGGGGTTGGGGTTAGAAGGGGTGTAGCTGGTTCTCTGTCCAACTGGGTAGGGGTACAATCTGCAAGAGTCTGGGTTATGTGTGGTGGATCTGGTCCTTGGGCAAGTACAACCGTGGTTCTATCTGCATCAACTGGTAGCACTATCTTTTCTGAAGACCGTGTTGTTACTCCCTTAGATACTACCATCACGCTCTCCAATTCAAATGGCTGATAAACAAGAAAAGTAATTGAAAGTATAGACATTGTATGATAGATAGGTGCAATGGATAGTGGGGAATAAAAGAGGGCATGAAATAATTCATATTTATGTTGTCTAACCAAACAGGATAGCATGACACAATTTCACATATATGATGGCTAACTAAACAGGATAGCATGACACAATTTCACATTATGATGGCTAACTAAAAAAGATGGAAAGACATAGTTCAAAATATGAGACTATGTAAATAGGATGACATGACATAACTATATAATGTGTTTATTAAATAGGTTGGCATGCCATAATTCACATACATTCACAGATAGAATGCCATAATTCAAAATATGATGACTATAAACACTAAACAGGATGAGATGATATAACTATATGATTTCTTTATTAAACGGGTTGCCATGCCATAATTCAGATAGATGATGTGTATGTACTATGTAAACATCATGGCATGATATAATTCAAATATATGATTTATATAGTAAGCAAGTAAGCAGATGTCAATCCATATATGATGTAGAAACTAAGCAATGCAAGACAACATGCATGACATGGGTAATATAACCCTGCCAAGTTTGAGCATAGACCTCAGGGGGAAAATAGAACTGGTCATTAGTCTCTGAATCCTCCTCTGAGGAGCTCTCTGTAACCAGCAAGATGTCTGCTTCAGCAGGTAGCATTGTCTGCTCTGAATACCTTGTTTTCACTCCAGATACTTCCATCACCACTTCAAATGGCTGATGCACAGGAAGAGTAGTTGAATATACAAACGTTGTCGACAAATGGAACACGTAATACAAAAAAATGATAGCATGATATAATTCACATACATGATAATTGGCTAAACAGCATGGCATTGCATAATTCACATATATAATGCCTTTGCAACAATTAACATTGTATAATTTACATATATAATGTCTTGCAACAAGATGGCAATGCACAATTCACATATATGGTAATTAGACACTGAACAGGTGGCATTCACACAAAGAATGTCTAAACTAATCAAATGACATAGCAATGCAAGACACCATACGCATGATATGAGCAACATAACCCTGCCAATAGAGCATACACCTCAGGGGGGGATAGGACTGGTCATCTGTCTCCGAATCCTCCTCTAAGGAGCTATCCGTAACCAGCGAGATATGCGCTTCGTCAGATAGCATAGTCTGCTCTGAAGACCTTGTTTTCACTCCAGAATTTGCCATCACCGTGTCAAATGGCTGATGCACACGAAGAGCAGTTGAATGTAATAACATTGTTGACAAATGTAATATGTAACGAAAAAAAGGATGGCCTGATATAATTTACATATAAGATGACTGGCTAAGCAGGATGGCATTGCAAAATTCACATATATGATGCCTGGCTAAACAAGATGGCGTTCCATAATTCACATAAACAATGAATAAACTAAACAGATGGCATTCGCACAAAGGATGTCTAAACTAAGCAGATGACATATTTGATGTATAAAGTAAGCAATGCAAGACACCATATGCATGATATAACCAACATCAGCATGCCAAGTTAGAGCGAAGACCTCAGGGGGTAAATAGGTGTTGTCTTCTCCTTCTGAATCCCCCTCAGAACAGATATCTTCCTCTCGATTACAATCTGAAATGCATGGAGGGGGGCTGCCTTTGCGCCTACCATGGAGCGACGTCTGCATGAAATTTTATTGCCATGCAAGGCTCGTCTCTTTTTCTCTACATGTTCAGTTCCATTGTTTACAATAATTGTCATGCATAGGAATAAAACATAGTGAGATTATGTAAGGAGTGCATGCAGAAATCCAGAGTGATGGTAGCAACCTGTGGATAGACCCAAAACCAATAATAGCAGGCAGATAATGGCTTCAGCTAAAAAATACAGATAATGGCTTCTTTACTATTTGTTTCCCACCCAACATGAAACTCATAGTAGACACCGGAGATTAACCAGATAGTAGATAGATACTATTGATAGCGGCCCCGATATGTACCCCACAACCATTTAAAAACTCAAGTTTGACCATTAGTTTGGAGCTGACTCATAGTCTAATCGGTGAACAAGACGATAAAGTAGCATGTAATATTAAGCGATGCATAACGTAAGCAGACACGAAAGAGTGCGGCCTCTCTTGTGGACCCGTGTAGTCCTCGAGGTCATCTGCCCGGTTGATGATGGTAGTGCAGTTTTCATGGCTGCCAGCGGCGGAGAAGAAGATCTGAGGTGGCGAAAGACAGTCTGGAGGCCGGATCCCTGCTGTGCTGGACCCTTCTGTCGTTGGAGCAGCTGAGCTGGGGTGCACGACGGCGCAGCAGGAGCGGGAAAAACCACGCAAGGTTTTCTTTGACAACTATTTGTAAGAGAAGTAATTCTGTAAGGGCTCGTTTGAATTGGAAGATTCCAACAATGCAGGGATAGGAAATAGACAGGAATAGGATAGGAATGCACGTGCAAAGCAGAGAATTTAAAAACACAGGATTTCTGCCAATCTGGGTGTTTGATTCACAACAATTGGAAGATCACAGGATGCAAAGAAGCATGGTGAGATTAAGTCAAACCACAAGAAAATGCACGGTTATAATGCTATTATGCTACTATCTCTTAGTCTTGTGCTTCATGAATAGGAATTTGAAAAGGAGGACAAGTGAAAATTAAAATTCCTACGTTTTTTCTTTCAAGGAGACACTAAAGGAACAAATCCGTGTGCTCAGTGGACAATATATATAACATGTAGAGTAAAAAAGATATGCAAAAGTGTACAACCTCTTTGGCGAGGCCATGTCGATCTCAGCATGATTGGGTTGGCCGGTGAGGATGCTCCGGCTGACTTGGCTGTCGGAGGAGGGGAAGAAGATCTTAGGCGTCTGGAGATGGAGCCCGAGGTACTGCTCCGCTGTGATGGAGAGTTTCGTCGTTGGAGCAGCTCCGGTGAGTTGTACGACTCCGAGGCTGAAGCAGGACAAGAGAGATAACGAACAACGTTAACCTGAGTGGAATTCTAATAGCATCTCCAATACATGACGTAAATACATAAACACAAAGTGCTATATGTAAAATACATCAGCCGCTCATCTCTGAACTTAACTGTCGAAACTGAATTTAACTGTCGAAACTGAACTTAACTTCAAAACTGAACTTAACTGTCGAAACTGAATTTTGCTGTCGAAACTGAATTTTGCTGTCGAAACAGAACGCACTAGCAAGGTGAGGCTACACGTCGGTCGACTAACTTTTTCATCTCTGGTCAGTCGATTTTGCAGCCGTTGGATACGAAATCAAGGGCCTGCGGTTCATCTTCAACCTCCACCCCCCTGAGCCGGCCAAACAACAGCCCCCCGCCGCCCGCGGCTGGTGGTGCGCCGCCCCGCCCACCCCGAAAACACTCCCCACCGCCGGTCCGCCGCCGCCCCAGCCATCCCTCTAGCCCCCCCGTGCCGAGCTTTTTCTCTGGCGATCCCCACGCCACCGCCCCGCCAACGCCCCGCCACCGCCGGCGACCACCGCCCCATCCTGAACCCTAAGATAGATAGTGGGGTACCTCTCCGGCAAGCCCCCCTCCCTGCTGCGGCTGGTTCTTCCTTCACCCCAGCGGCATTGGAGTGAAGTGTAGCTAAATCGGAGCAGCATCGAAAGCAAGAGCAAGAGCGAGAGCAGCAGCGCGAGCAAGAGAAATAGCAAGAGCAGACCAGGCAGGGGACCGAGAGCAAGAGCACAACAGCAGCGTGAGTGAGAGCTAAAGCAGCAGCAGGTCCTACTGATGTGGACGTCGCCGCCGAGGGAGCGACGCCGTGGAGGAAGTGGCCGACGACGCCACCGTGGATGGAGCCACGCTGTGTCGGCTCAGGACCGAGCGCCGACAGCACCGTGAGATCGAATCAAGAATAAAATGCGGCGATTAGTGTACAACCTCTTTGGTGGCGCCGATTAGGCCGCAGCTTCATCCGAGGAAACGGTGATGATGATGCTCTTCCGGTGGTGCAAGTGAAGACGGCGGTGTGGGAATGGAGGTGGCGCGAAAGACGAGGGGAACGTCGGGGCAGCTCCTTGGAGGTGGAGGACGGGGTGGCTAAACCGGCGGGACGATGAGATCGACGACGGATCCTCATCCGGTACAGTGGATGAGGGACGTCGAGGTGTTGCTGTGGACGACGTCGTCAGGGAAGAGGCTCCGGCTGGGTGGCGGACGGAGCAGGGTGTGGGGTTTCGTCGCGGGTTTTCGCAGCCTCGGTGTACGAATGGGTGGGCGGATGGGATGGCAGTGGGGAACCATGCCTTAGAGACGCGCTTGGCCGAAATGTGGGGTAAGTTACAAAAGTACCCCCACCGATTTGAGGCGGTTCTTTCAGTTCAGGGGTACCACGGGCATTTCGCATGTCGGGATTTCACAGGAGGTGGGAGTTTTCGCGCGCGTTGTAATTTCGGAATAGAAAGGCGCGGGTTGAGATGGAGGGAGTTGTCGGAGCACAACGAGACAAAGATATATCTTAAATATTTCGGGCTAACAAGGCGCGGGTTGAAATTTCCGAACAAGCCTAACGTGTACTGTACCAAATCAATGCGCCCTACAAATGTCATTCAAAACTTTGAATTCATGTTATGTTCAATTAAAATATTTCGCTACATGTATAATGCATGCAACCTACTACTCAAATGAACGTTTTAGTGCATTCCAAACGTATATACTACCGCTTCAATATGAACTAAATTTGAATTTGTTTCTGTATTTGAATAAGATCTACAGTAATGATTGTTGTGAAGTCAAAGAATTTGAATTCGTTTCTCTGTTTTAATAAGATCTACAATCATCATCATTGTCAAGTTAAACCATCATTTGTGTATTATCTTCATAGCACACCACATGATTAGTCTCGAGTTACATATGAACTATGTGTACTATATGAACTTGAACTAGATTTTTTGAATCCAGTTTATTTTGATTTCAAATCACATTACATTTCTAGCTCTAGCTAGATCTTCATAATCTAAACCATGTCTCATATGTATAATGTGTTTATCACATTATGTATGGTGCCCCCCTACGCCTACAAGTATTTAGATGTGAGTTGCAAACACCACGCATTACCACAAATTCAAATAAAATGTGAGAATGTTCGATATATAGTATTGTTTATATTGTTTGATATTTAGTTGTAAGCTGCAAACGCCACACATTATCACAAATTCAAATAAAATGTGAGATTGTTTGATGTATAGTATGGTTTAGATTGTTCGGCATTTAGCTGTGAGTTGCAAATGCCATGCATTATCACATTATGGTATAACATGTGCACAACACGTGTATCACCGCTATATTCATGCATGCAATGTTTAAAACACTATGATCTCCTATTCAAATATATGAATCCGCTTTCATATCAAATTATGATCTTTGTTAGTCTCTTACACCCACACAATCCTCTAACCTTTGTAGCTACCACTAACTTTCTCTCGTGCATGCACACGCCCTCCTCGCCCTCCCCCTCCCTCGGCATTCTATCCACCGGGCACATTCATTTTTTTCTTTAGGTCGTTCTCCCAGAGTCTCCACAACTCCTTTCCGACACACACCGATCGATAAACCTCTCCAGCGATGCCTGCCTACAACATACAAACACACCTTAAATCTCCTCCTTTATGTGTCCTTGCCTCGTGTCTCTCATACGGTCAGACACACGTGTAAACTCTCACCCCTCTTTTCACCGCTCTCACAATCGCACACTCCTCCCCCTATCTAGCTAGTAGTTGGGCCTCTCGCACCACCTCCTAGCTCCATTCTCTCTGTCTATCCGTCTCGCTGGGCCTTATTTGCCTCTAACAAATGGACGTACACCGACCGATCTCTCGCTATACATATAGCTAGCTAGGTCCTTATAACTCGTTTTTACCCACACGTCAATCGATCTACCTCATTAGTTGTGTCTCTCCCTTCCTCCGACAAACAACAATTGATCTACCGATCTAGTTAGGTTTGCTTACCAAACACATGGTTCCCCTTCATCATCCATGTATGCGGCCCGACAGATCTATCACGCACAGGCACACACAGAAACACATCCCCACTCTTATTGATAACATTGCAGTTCCACCCTCAGTTTTTCTAGTAGGTCTCTCCCACCATCTTCTAGAAGCAACTCCATCACCCGTCCAACACTCTACCCCTCTCCCTCCCTCTCCCTCCCTCTCTCTCTCCTCTCTCTCTCCCATCATATTTCCCGTCCTTCAGTTATGTATGGATGTCGACCGATCTCCCTCAAGACATAGCTGGGTCTCTCCTTCTCAACACATATACGGGTTGTTCTACCTCTATAGTTAGGCCTCTGCCTACCCCTCCCACCACCCCCTCCCCCCCCACACACCGATACATCAAGCTCTCTAGTCATGTCTCCCTGCCACACACAAACTTGACATGTGCCCTCTAACGTTCCGGTAGGCCAATCGCCCTATATCTTTGACTTGTACACACACAATTTCGATGGCTCTCTTCATCGATCTCGCACCCACCCACTTGATCCTCTCTTCGACTCTATCGATAGCTATGACCCCTCCCTCTCTTCTCGTGGATTGCCCGACCCTCTATGTATGATATGGATAGGCCTCCATTTCACACACATTGCATGCAAAATTTTGTTTGGGATGTCATCGACACATATTCCCACAAATAATTCATGAAATCAACCCCCACCCCACCCCCACCCCAAAGAAAAAAACACTCACGAACGCGGTTTGTATCTCTCTCACACACACACACGTAGGTGGGGGACGTGCACGAAGAGAAGAGGTGCATGCACGACGCACGGACTCCCATCTCTTTCCCAACCACACCCGCGCGAGTACACGGTGGAGCTCATTTCTGTACGAAAAAGGCAGCCCACGTGGTAATTTGGCACGTGTACTGGTTGTCCACTTGGTGGAGGGAGGATCGTCTACCACGGGTGAACAAACAAATTGCGACTTGACGTGTTATGTTACAAAAAGAGGCAAACCATGTGGGGCCTACCTTAGAGGCAAGGCTCTATACACTGGAGTACTTTTGATGTGTCCCGTCAACTCGCAGAACGAGGAGAAGCTTGCTTAGTACGCCATCTCCCACCACCCACGAGCGCGGTGGCTCGCAGGATGAGGTGAAGCTTGCTTACTACGCCTTACGCCCGCTCCCTCGCCCATGCGCGCGGTGGCTCGCAGGACGAGGAGAAAAATTTACTACTCCCTCCGTTTACTCCTCGTCCCTACTACCTTGGTTATAGAGATTATATCATATTGTTTGGAATATATATGTCCTTTAGTAGATTTCAATATGAACTACTAGTACATACTCCAAACACTGATGTATATAGACATATTTTAGAGTGTAGATTCACTCATTTTGCTCCGTATGTAGCACTCTCCCTCGCCCCTCGACCCTCGCCCACGTGGTGGACGTGCAGCAATTCATTCGGTCTCATATAGCCAGAACGATATATACTGCACTACCATTATTGCTCGACTTCCCGAAGAGGCGAAGAGCCAATCGCAAGGTTAATATTTTGGAGATGCCAAGCGCAAGGTTATAGGAGAATGAGTAGTAGGTGCCGCGTCATTTATAAATAAAGTTTTTTTTCTTCAGTGGCACGTACACAATATGATAGATTCATATGGAGAGAAAAGGAAACCGCTCCACTATATACATAGTCAGGACGGGCCAGCCTACACGGTTGCTTGCTGGGGTTGCTCTCTTCACACTCTCTCTCTCGCACAAAACGACTGTGGCCACATCTCTAACATCCGGGCGGATCACGTCCTCTTGGGAAGGGGTGGATGCTTAGTGTAGATGCGGTGGCCATCACTGACGGCGAAAACCCACTGTCGGCACGTCCCGATCAGGGGTCCTCGCTGTTCTCTCTCACAAAGCCGGTGAGGTTGGCTTCGTCCCTTGCTCACTGCCGCGACGTGGGCAGTTGCCGCCTCCCGCCGCCCTCCTCAAGGTTGAGCTACGTCCCTCAGGTACAACTCCCTTTACAGCCGGCTTGCACCACTGCTCCAGCTGCCCACATCATTCCCTGTGGATATTTCTCTACTTCTTTGCCCCGCACATACCTCTACTGGCTTCTACGTACTGTATTTGTGATGAGTTTATGTCTCATCAACTAGTCCCAGTAATCTTATTCTAATCACGCTTGTTCAATTTCTTTGCCACAGGGATGCTCATCTCGATTTTGGTGAAACTACACAAAATGATCCGATGGTCAAACGGTTGCAAACTTCATTTATTAGGAAGCTCGAACGTTGCCAACAAATTGAAGCCTGGTCAGGGTTCACGGTTCAAGGCTAGGGACTGCATGGATCGTTTTTTCTTTAGCTGCCTCTGTTCCAAAATAAGTGTCAACTTTAGTAGTAGTACAACTTTGTACTAAAGTTTGCACAAAGTTGAGAAACTTATTTTGGAACGGAGGGAGTACATATTTGCTATGATCTGTCAATCATTGAGATGCATTAGCATGCATGTTAGTCTCCTTTGTATTTGATGAAATGTTGCAACGGGCAACCTTGGACGCAAGATACATGTAACAGAAGCTGGAAGCTTCATAGCATTGTACAAATTTATCTCGCTGATAAATTACAGTACGTACTATACTAGTACTTCCTCCGTTCCTAAATATAAGTCTTTGTAGAGATTTCATCATGAACCACATGCGGATGTATATAGATGCATTTTAAGTGTAGATTCATTCATTTTGTTCCGTATGTAGTGGAATCTCTACAAAGACTTATATCTACTAGTAATAGCTAGCCCCCACTACTAGGAATTCTCTATCCTCTCCTTGAGCCACGTCATCAAAATGGATGTAGCCGTTAGATGAAGTAAATCAGTCCATAATAGCCATCTGATCTTGACGTTGAGAGGCTCCGCACTAAGCCACATGCAAGCATGAAGAAATACCGTGCCACATGCATGTGAGCGGGTTTTAAATCACATCAACATGTCTGCATGCAAGCATGCACCGATAGCATGCATGTAAGTGAGCTTTTAAGTCCCATTAACATGTCAAAAAGAAAAATATAATCCCATT
The DNA here is from genome assembly GCF_003073215.2 of Triticum urartu. Lineage (NCBI taxonomy): Eukaryota > Viridiplantae > Streptophyta > Magnoliopsida > Poales > Poaceae > Triticum > Triticum urartu. The sequence goes on from NC_053023.1 coordinate 413,227,877, forward strand.
ATGCAGTAGGAGTTGGCTGATCTTTTTTCCTTACGTGGGATGATCTAAATGATGATGGGAGTTTATTTAGTTTGGCTACCACATTTGTCATGCGGTTATAGAGTTTTTTTTGTTCTATGAAATCGATAATTTTGCGCAGAGAGATATATCGATGTTCCGCGCCAACGCGCGGGGACTCATCTAGTAATATTTAGGAACGGAGGGAGTACTATGTAAAGAGTTAGGTGTCGCACGGTGATAGTGTGAGGTGGGCCATGTAATCAATGAGCCTGCGTGTTTTCACTGCTCTTGCACGCCTCCACTGTAAGAATGGAGAAAATTGTAATCTAGTAGTAGTATACCTCCTTTCGCCGAAAGCATGGGACATCCAGCAGTCCTACCACCTCAGTAATAAAGACCAATGAGCCGTCAAATCACATAGACCCAGCAGTAAGTTGGACGGACGAAGCAACCATCACTCTTGCGCCAGTGAGAGGTCGCGTCCGCTCTTCCCGGGCATGAATGCGGCACCGATTCTTTGGAGCGGCGCTGACCGTTTTGGGCGGGAAGCGCGCACGGGCGATGGAGGGGCTTTGGGTGGGCCAGGCTGGTCAGGAGCGGGCGTGGCAGCTGTCCGCATGTCCCTACCGGACACGCCCGGAAACGAGAGGATGCACTGACTCTCGCGACTAAAATCGTACACTACACAACATCTCTCTGTAGGAGTACGTCGAGCTATCGCTCTCTCTAACACACACATGGTGTTAAACACACACACACGCGCACGCGCACACACACGCATGCACCTTGGTCTCGTTGCACCTTCTAACGTGACTTATTACACCTAGACGGAGGGAGTAGTAAGTATACGAGATATGGTGGCACACTGACTTAAGTCGAATACAAGTGCCCAAAATTTGTGTGCATGTTATAATAAGGATTCACTTAAAATAGTATGTGAGCGAACAGAGGGATCAATTGGACAGTGTTCCCGAGCAGTAGCGAGATGCGTGAGGTAAGATACACCGCTGGCGCTTTTAATTTTTCTTATTAATTTGTTTGTTTCACCCTCTGACTGGCGGGACCCAACATACTACGTGGAGAGAAGTAAGGTGACTAAGGCTGCATTATTTCCGCACCACTGTGGATAGTCTTACCACCAAAGCCACATGACATGACTATGATTGAAATCCCAATGACTCCCACACACACACAAAAAACACGACATGCTTGTCACACGAATGTAGGAATGTATAAAAGGTTATTTCCCTCTCGTTGAACATAACGGGAGGGTTGTGTAGCTGGTTAGCCTGTTCGCTCATCAAACTTGAGGTCTCGGGTTCGATAACTACACTTGAGCATAATTTGTGCCAGGAGGATTCTTTGACTGGTCAAAATATTTTCTAGGGTTTGCACGCTTCACACTCTCTCTCCAGTATATATATACACGCTGGAGCCTCAGCGCTTGTAGTTGCTCTCTTCACACTCTCTCGCCCTCTCCCGCTGGAGCCTTAGCGCTTGTAGTTGCTCTCTTCACACTCTCTCGCCCTCTCCCGCTGGAGCCTCAGCGCTTGTAGTTGCTCTCTTCACACTCTCTCGCCCTCTCCAGATCTAAAGTTGCTCTGGAGACGTCCACATTTGTAGCTGTTCACTTTCCACCCAGCGGCGGCACGGGAGGGCCTCCGACCCCTTCGTCTTCGTCGTCGTCCCGTCGCCCACCGAACCACGCCCCAAGAACCTTAAGGTATAATTTACTTACTCCACATGCATTGCTCTAGCTGCATGTATACCATGAATCTAGGACGTGGTTCAAAGAGGAAAGGAGTGGGGGAAAGTAGTGGGAAAAGTTGTATATAGCATGAATCTAGGACGTGGTTCAAAGAGGAAATGAAGGGGAAAGTTGTATATCATTAATCTAGGACGTGGTTCAAAGAGGAAAGAAATGGGGGAAAGTAGTGGGGAAAGTTGTATCACATAAATCTAGGATGTGGTTCAAAGAGGAAAGGAAGGGGTGAAAGTACTTTTTCCAAAAGGAAAGGAAGGGACAAGGCTGTAGAGTTTGAGCAGGACTAGATTTGTTGCGCTCACATAGGGAAAGGCGTCTAAAGATAACAAAACTGTGACCAACACAAATATGCTCCTTGGTTGTTTGTTCTTTGTTGCAACAGACTGTGCATGACCAAATACATCGGTAGATGCACATGGTGCTGGTGCGTCCACTGTCCTGTGCAACTCATTAGCTGTTGTTAATCTAAGGCTCTGTTTGGTTAAAAACTCCCTAGTCCCTACCTGCTGGGTTCCAGGGACTAAACATGGACTAGAGGTTATTAAATGACATGCTAAAAGACCATGTTACCCCTAGTAATGAATTAATAGAGACAAGGTGCAATGCGTGGCAGGGGCAACTGTTGGAAAAAGTCCCAAAAAGACTCCCTCGGGGTCTTCTTTCTTTAGTCCCAAATGCCCACTTTTAGTCCCTAAAAGTCCCTCCTCTTTGGTTTAGATGGGACTAACACAGAGTTTTTTTAGTCCCTACACCAAAATGTCCCTGTAAACAAACACCCTCTAATAATGCCGCTGGAAAATTGATGCAATGCCACAGTTAAAAGCAAATTACATGTTTAATGAATTTTATTGTTAATATAATCTCTATGTTAATATTAATCAATGCCACCATTTGAGAAATGCTACTGTCTGCTTTCTTTCCCATTTAGATAAGGTAGATGCTTCTTTTTGTTGGCTTCTGTGTCATCCACCGTTATTGACCACTAATTGTTTCCTTTGCACATGTGTGTAAACAGGGTTATCTGCTTCACCTCGTTGCCATTGTGGCCTTTTGTTACACTGCACAAAACACTTTTGTTTTAAGAGTGTGCAGTTCAACCAAAATGTCACACCGACAATGTTGCTTTATTGCTTGATCTTAGTGGAATTGCACAAGAGGAGATCTTACTTCCTATCCATTAAGGCGAATTTGGTTCAGATCTTCTTCTTGTGAGTTGTTTGAATTCCGCATCATGAGAGGTCAGTACTAGCCTTCTTTCACATGATTCTGCAGTGTGCATTCATATGTTGTGCTACTTGTACGACAATGTTGCTTGATTTTAGTGAACTGCACAAATGGAGACAAGACTTCCAATCTATATGTGCACCGTAATATCCCATTGAGGTAAGATAAGGATATTTCACAACTGCTGGCCTATATTTTGCCACTTTCATCAGAAAATTAAGTTTAGTACTATACTTGTGCTCCCTAATTGACATGCCAAATCTTACATTGAAGGCAAAGCTTGTTTTTTATTGAACCAAGTGATGAAGGGGAAGAACAAGGGGAAGAAAAACAAAAATCAACTCCTGGTGCTGTAATGAAGCACTGGAACTGTGATGACACAAGTAATGATATAGTTTTGCATCTTAATTTATTGCTATGGCTGGAACGAGCAATTGTTTTGCCACTGATTTGATGCCACTCTTAATGTAATATGTAATTATCTCTACTTGTGCAAACAAGGATCTTCTTTGAAGATACCATATATTTTAGTGGAACTGCGCAAGAAGATGTTGGAAACATTAAACTAATCGAGGAGTATATAGTAAGCATGGCCACCACCGTAGATAGCAACAGATGGTTTCGGAGAATTGCTTCATCTGTATGCTCTACACAATAAGCCTCCTGACAAAGGTTGGTACTCGCCCACTGATTTCATCCATATGATTGAGCTTTGTCATCTCTATTGGTGTTGTGCTACTGTTTAGATACTGTCATGCAAAAGTGGTATTGTCCTTGAGAAGTGCTTCATCTGTGCTGTTTTAAATATTTCCTTTCCTTTTTTTCAAGCAAACAGTGATGCTAGCATATAGTAGTCCTCTTGTCTTTGCACAACAGGATCATCTTCCTCTGAAGAAGAATATGGAGTACGTGAAGTGACTAGTTCCGATTATGCTAGGATGAAGAAGCCCTGTCTATCTTATCATCAGAAGGAGCAGTTGAAGGATGGTTACATTACTCCCCACAAGACCAAACTAACTTCAGCTCAGAAGGATTGACAAAATCTCCATTTTTTTGCTGTGATGCGCGATTACAATGTTGTTCTAGGATTCTTTCTGGTGATTTCCATTTTTCTAAAAGTGTGCTCTAAATGGACCATGTATGTGCCTGTTGAAACTGTCAATTCATAGTACAATTTGCTCTATACTAATCACTTTTTTGTATTTGTGCAAACAGGGGTGCTCAGCTTGATTTCAATGGGAACTGCACAAAATGTTCATGAATACATCGAATCATTCATTTCCACCACAAGGAAGGAGGTGCAGATAAGTTCAAGGCGTTGCAACATATAAGGGCGAAATCATAGAAGCTACGCCCGAATTTGGTTGATTTTGGTGGAACTGTAAAAAAAGAACAGCTGGTTTATTTAGCACGAGGTGCCATGTCAATGTCCGAACTGATGGCAAACCCTGCCCATTCCACAATCGTAGGCATTTGATATTTTGGAATGGGACAACCTTGTCAAATTTTGCTCATTGATTTTAGCAAGACATGCGTTTGATATTTTCGAATGGGACGCCCTTTGCTGTCAGCAGCGTCGATCAATTTTTTCTTTATTCTTTAGTTGTGAAGTAAATATTGCCTCTGACATGTGAGTCGCTGAGATACATAATCATCGATTGTTTTGAATGTTCTCTATGAATTGCTAGGCCTGTGTGTTTGATTGCAATGTACAGAAACGCTAAAAAGCTGCTCAAACTCTTAGTACTCCTTCTGTTCCTTTTTACTTCGCACATTGTGAAAGTGCATACTTTTTTTGTATAAGATTGGTCAAAGTAGAGACACTTTGACTGCAGACAAAACTTGTATGCAGACTAGAAATGACCGGAGGGAGTACATGTGAAACTGCTGCAAATGAGGTGATCACCCTGGGAATAATGCTAGTACGTATTGTTTTGCATGTTCATCCAATGCCAGTGATACAGGAATTCGAACTAATCGAAATAAATTCATTCATACACGGTCGGATTTCATATAAACATGCCAGATTTCATTACATTTCATACATTCTTCAACTAAAAAGGGATGCGCTGGAGGTATAATTAATTAACCGAAGCTACCCACCTGTGTCCCGCTGAGCCGAACAGAAGCTTCAGTGACTTAACTGCAGGTGCAGTTGTGTAACTGACATGTGGCCTGTTGGGCCCACGTGTCAGTCAGCCAACTGCACCAGCAGTTAAGTAGAAGCAGCGTTATTCTCCAGCAGAACTCCCCGACTCCACGTCGCCGCCAAGAAGCTAACCGACCGTCAATGGTCAACCCGCCTTGCTTGGCTTCAACAGGAGGGTAGCAGCGGTGGCCTTACTTGGACCCGAGCGGCGGCGACCTACCGTGTTCTACTCTTCCTCGTTTTTTGTGTGGCGTGGCCTCGTTGGCAGCGGGGCGGGGCCTCGGCGGAGCCGGCGATGTCCTCTGTCTCGTTGCCGGCGGGCGGCGCCTCAGCGGAGCGGTGGAAATCCTCCCCCACGTTGCCGGCAGGGTGGGGCCTCGGCTGAGCCGGCGATGTCCTCTGCCTCGTTGTTGGCGGGGCGGGGCCTCGGTGGAGCCGGCGGTGTCCTCTGCCTCATTGTTGGCGCCGCGGGGCCTCGGCGGAGCAGGGCCTCGTCGACGCCAGTAGAGCGGGGACTCGTCGGAGCCGGCATTGTCCTCTGCCTCGTCCTCGGTCACGCCAAATAGCGCCTCGCTCGCTTCATCGCCCTCTTTGCTAGCCTCTTTGTAGGCGGCCGCAGCCTCCTGCACCCGCATGCGGTACCGCCAGCGCTCGAGGCGGCCATTGCGGGTGGAGCAGTACGAGTCGAGCAGCGCCTCCGGCTCCGCCCACTCCGCGGCGATCTGCTCCTCCGCCTGCAGGTGCTCCTGGAGGAGATGGTGGTTGTAGGCGGCGTCGGCCTACGCCTCCCGGAACTGCTCCTGACGCATCTGCCTCACGCTATCCATATATTGGGCACGGGCCTCGCCGATGGTCATGGTGCAATGCACCAGCGAGTATGGCGCGGAGGAGGGGGTTGGCGCCGGATCGTCGACTACCATGTTCTCCATTGGGACGTCGTCGTCCTCCGGCTGCCTGCCGGCCAGCCGGTCGGCAGCAATGGCTGCCATCTCCTTGTGGTCCATCATCCTCCCATCCCGAAGAGCGCTGGAGCGCGAGGAAGCCATGGTGGGCAGTAGTGGTGTGGACAGGAGAAAGGGAACAGATGCGGATGACTGCAGCTATGGTCGGTGCAACAGTTTATATAGCAATGGTGGGCGGGCGGAGGGACGGACGTGTGGCGCCGGAGTAGCCGCCTCAGCAACCGCGTATCATTAATGTGGGCGGCAGATGGACGGACGGACGTCACTTGTCTCATTTGAAGGCGGAGCAATCACCTGCACCGGGAAGCGGGGCGGGCGGTGCTGACTGTTTCGGGCGAAAAGCGCGCGCGGGCAAGGAGATGACTTTACTTGGAGAGGATGACAATGGGGACCCACCAGGTCCATAGCCTCACGTACGCAAGTGCCTCCTTATTATATATATATATATATGTATAAAACTGTACTCCCTCCGTCTAGGTGAATAAGTCGTATTAGAAGGTGCATCACGACCTAGGTGCAAGCAGATTGGTGGAAAAGAAGAATATTTCACTTCTAAACACAACATTTAATCACAGTAGTTAAGAGGATGCCTTATTAACTACCCATGCAGGCCATCGTAATTCATAGCATGCAAAGCACTTTTATTTCTTGCCTAATAACCGCATGGACGTGCTGCATGCATTGGTCCTTGCCCGAGCAAAAAAAAGGGAGGAAAGGTGTTTCCATGGGAGACAACGAGGCAGAGGTGGAAGCGCTCGCTGGAGTAATTTATTTTGTTTCCCCCTGGTTTCCTGACATCACGGACCCACACCATTGTCAACCTATGTCGTAGTCAATAAACAAGATAATTGCACAAGAAGCGGCCGACAGCTGGGACCAAGCAGCTCGAGCAGTATTTGTGTTTTTGAGGTGTGAGCACTGCAGAGTTTTTCGATGTTTAGCCTAGATATTAATTTTTCTCCTCTGAACAACAACGAAAACATCGCTGCAGGTATTAACTGGGCAGGGGTTTTCACGGGAGACAACGAGGCAGAGGTGGAAGCGCTCGCCAGGCCAGATATTAATTTTTTTCAAGCTGAAAATGGCTAGCCCAGCTATACTTTTTTAGGAATACCCAGGCAAGGTCAAGTTGTTATTCTCCGCCCCGCTGGGCTGCAAATATTTCTAAGGAGGGATGCATTAGGCTTAACAAGAAAATGGGCTTTAAGAAATAATAAATGGGATGTAATTATAAAAACTGGGCAGTAACTATAAAAAAATGCACCAAACACGTGATTAATTATAAAATATTATTTTTGGATATTGAAAATTTTAATTTCATTAATTGTTGCGAGTGCAATGTTTCGTTGGATTTTTGCGTAATATAAATTTATATTGAAATTGTATTTAATCTGACTAGAAATTTCGGGATAAAAATTATTTCGGATCCCATCAAAATGTGGGAAATTTTATTGAATTCTGTTTTGAACGGTTGGTTGAAATGGGCTGTACTTTTAACAAACTGTAAATGGGCTGTAGTAAATTCTATTAGAATTCAAAAATGGGCTACACATTCTTACAAATCTCAAATGGGATATAAGTTCTGTGCCACACACTTCTGGCCTTACTAAGTTGACGCGTCCCCTAAAAAAACAGAGTTGACGCGTATGCAAGGCTTTGTCAACTTATAGTCAACACACGGTTCTAGCAGCAGTGGCTGTTGGATGTCCATCCAACGGATGCCGTGCTTCTTCTTCAATCTCGGATATTCTAGCTTCACCCGCCCAAAAAATGATTCCTCCCCCTCACATCTGGGGCGCACCATTTCAGAAGCTGACCTGTGGGCCTACTAAGTTGACGTACCAAGGGCTTTGTCAACTTAGTCAATATAAACGATTCTAGCTGCAGTGACCGTACGATGTCCATCCAACGGCCGTAGTGCTGCTTCAACCTCTGGTCTTCTTGCTCCATCCACCCAAAGCAGCGCCGGTCGTGCCGCCTGCTCCTGCCTTCCGTGGCCGGCTATGCTGCCGCGGAGGCCTCACCGCCCCTACTATTCCCACCGATGGCTAGGCCCTGCGGCGACGGCAGCCTCACACCGCAGCCGAACGAGTGAACCCTCATACTCCTCTCCGCGTGGGCATCCACTGCCGCGTCTTCACCGGCTCCGCGTCGTCCCCTTCTTAGGCCTCACCGTCGTCCACCGCCCTGGTGCTCTTGGCACGGCGTGGTCAACGTGGTCAAGGAACGACTTCCATCGGACGTGGACTGTACATGGAGAGGCTGACAGCTGGGTCCACGGCGGCAGCAAGGAAGTGCCTCATTACGCGGAAAATAATGATTCCTCCACCTGACAGCTGGGACCCACCGGACGGGCCACCAGTATTTTGCGAAAAAATCATTTCCCCCTGACTGCTGGGACCCACTGGACGGGCCACCGTATTTCGTGAAAAAACGTCCCCCCCGCTGTCAGCTCGGACCCACCGGAAGTGCCTCCTTATTACGCACAAAAAAATGAATACTCCCCCGGCTAGCGGGGACCCACCTTGCTGCGAGGCTGACTTGTGGGCCTACTAAGTTGACAGGGATGAAGGGCTTTGTCAACTTAGTCAATATGAACGATTCTAGCTCCAGTGACCGTACGATGTCCATCCAACGGCCGTAGTGCTTCTTCAACCTCTGGTCTTCTTGCTCCAGCCACCCAAAGCAGCGCTGGTTGTGCCACATGCTCCTGCCTCCCATGGCCGGCTGTGCTGCCGCAGAGGCCTCACCGCCCCCTACTATTCCCACCGCTGGCCAGGCCCTGCAGCGACGGTAGCCTCACACCACAGCCGAACCAGTGAACCCTCATAGTCCTCTCTGCGCTGGCTTCCACGGCCGCGTCGTCCCCTTCCTAGGCCTCGCTGTCGTCCACCGCCGTGGTGCTCTCCGCGCGGCGTGGTCAGCATGGTCAAGGAACGACTTCCATCGGAAGAGTACTATACGTGGAGAGGCTGACAGCTGGGTCGGCCACAGCCCAATTTTTTTGTGATTTGCCAAGTAAGTCTCTTTGTCAGGCCTGTTGGGCTGCAAATCTTTCAAGACCAGGAGAGCTTTCATTCGGCTGGCCGAGAAAATGACCCATCAGTAATGAGAAATGTGTTGTACATTTTTAAAACACATCAAACCGGCAATTAGTTTCAAATATCTTTTTTTCATTTCAAGATTTTAAATTACATTAATTTTTATGCGTGGAGAATTTGTTGGATTTATATTGATATACATTTATTTTTAAATTCAGTTTGAATGTGAGTCGAAATTTCAGGATTAAAAACAGTTCGGACCGCACCGAAATATGCAAAATTTCATATAATTTTTTAGCCGTTGCCACAATATGGGCTGTAATGCTAACAAAAAGAATATGGGCTCCAGAAAAACCCGTAAGAGTTAGCAAATGGGTTGTAAATTATTAGAAATAATGGCAGATGGGCTGTATGCTGTTTTCCATAGATTTGAGGCTTTCCTAAAAAAAGGTTGACGCACAAGCACTGTCTGTTGGATGTCCATCCAACGGCCGTCGTGCTTCTTCAATCTCTGCTCTTCCTGCTCCAGCCGCTCAAACAAGCACCGGCGGGACTGCCTGCTCCCTCCTCCTCGCGGCCGGCTGTGCTGCCGCGCAGGCCTCACCGCCCGACCGTACTCCCAACGGTGGCCTAGCTATCCCTCTACTCACCCACACCTGCTGTTATTCTCCGGCGACGACAGACAAACCAGTAAACCCTTGTTCAGTCGTACTCCCCTCCGCGTGGGAAACAACTGCCGAGTCTTCCCTGCCTCCGTGTCGTCCCCTTTCTAGGCCTCGCCGTCGTCCACCGCCCTGGTGCTCTCGGCGCGGTGTGGTCAACATGGTCAAGGAACGACTTCCATCGGACGTGGACTGTATGTGGAGAGGCTGACAGCTAGGTCCACAGCCGCAGCAAGGAAGTGCCTCCTTATTACGCGGAAAATAATAATTCCTCCACCTGACAGCTGGGACCCACCGGACGGGCCACTGTATTTCACGAAAAAAACATTCCCCCCTGACTGTTGGGACCCACCAGCTACATCTTCTCACGCAAGGAAGTGCGTCCGGGCAAAAAAAAACGATTCGCCCCCTGACTGCTGGGACCCACCAGCGACATCTTCGCAGGCAAGGAAGTGCCTGACAGTCGGGACCCACCTGGTCGAAGCGTATGTAGCGTTGTCATTCTGGTCGTGAACGTGTACGTACATACTGGTCGATGTAGAGGCGCGCACGTGTCGTAGTAGAGGCGCGCACGTAGCATGTACATGTACATACAGTGGCCAGGGTGCAAGAAAGAAAATACGGCCACGTATGTGTACATACGGGCGGGGTCTCGAACGCCTACTCGCGCATACGTATGGCCAGGGCTCGTGTACATGGCTGGGTCGGAACGGAGAAACAACATCGTCATCGTGTTCATGGGGAGGCAACGGAATGCGTCGTGTTCATGGGGAGGCAACGGAACGCGTGGGAGCCAACCGGCTGGGTCGGAACGGAATGCGTGGTCGTGTTCATCGGGAGGGCTTGGACAGAACAGGCGATGGAAACGAGGCCTGGCATACCGCAAAACAGAGGAAACGGCCTTGTGTTCGACCGGCCACGTTCGAAACGGGATCCTGTTCATCGGGAGGGGTTTGGCGTACCGCAAAACGGAGGAAACGGAGCTCCTATGGTCGAAACGGGGGTCCTGTTGATCGGGAGGGGTGTGGCGTACCGCAAAACGGACGAAACGGACTTGTGTTGGAGCGCTACGGTCGAAACGGGGGTCCTGTTCATCGGGAGGGGTGTGGCGTACCGCAAAACGGGACTCCACGGGATACTGTTCATCTCCACCGTCGACCCCCTCCAGCCTCCATGAGCTACTGTTCATCCATCGTCGACCTCCTCCAGCCTCCACCTGCGACTGTTCATCCACGGGCTCCTATTCATCCAGCCTCCACCGCGCGCTACTCCACCAGCTACTGTTCAACCAGCCCTCTCCACGGGCTCCTGTTCAACCACCCCTCCACGGGCTACTGTTCATCCTGCCCTCCACCGTCTACTGTTCATCATGCCCTCCACGGGTGGTCCTGTTCATCCAGCCCTCCACGGGGTCCTGTTCATCCAGCCCTAACCGGCTCGATCAATCGGGGTCCTGTTCATCCGGAGGCAACACCACGGGGTCCTGTTCATCCACCCCACCGGGAACTGTTCATCCAACCCCCCCCCCCCCCCCCCCCCCGCAACTCTCAGTGTTCATCCAGAGGCAGCATCGATCGGCTTCAGTTGGCAGCAGTAGCGAAGGAATCGCTCGATCGGGTTCAGTTAACAGCCATCAATCGATCGCTCGGGTTCAGTAACGCGTAGCCTGCAGTGCAATCGCTCGGGTTCAGTTAGAGCCCAACGCATCGCTTGGGTTCAGTTAGAGCCAACGCCTCACACACATGCGCGTGCGTGTACAAGAGAAACACGCATCGCTCGGCCCCCGACCTCCCACCGTAATCGGGAACTCCCCAAAATTTTCCTCTCCCTCGCTTCTACCATGGTTTTTTCTATCATGGACAGCCCAAAGAATGTCATGCAGCTGCGTCTCCGGCCCGCCCAGGACGAAAAGCCCATTTTCTGTCATGATTTTTTGTCATAGAAATAGGAGCGCACCACATCTATGATGATACCGGGTTTTGTCACAATTATCGTCATAGAAGTGTCATATGTATGACAGAATTTTTTTTGTTCGGCCCAAAATGTCAGGGATGTGTCTTTTTTTTGTAGTGTTAAACCGGCCTCCGGTTTAGGATTCATCGCCTGGACAACTTGAATATTGAGGATCATCTTGAGTCGATGCATCTTCCTCCTCCCTACCCAGTGGCTGGAAATCAATGGTTGCCCAATCGATTCCAGTTAAGGCTTGGAACACGGCTTCTTCACTTATAAGGTTGGAAGGATCAATGTCAGGCGAATAAGTGTTCTTACAAATTGGCGAAACAAGATCTTCTACATCATGTGTTGGCGCAAGATATCTTTTCTGATCAGCATCGTAAACCGGATGATAATGAGACAAATCTGTTTCTTCCGCCAATTTGCTTGCTATGGGTTGCATTTCCCTTCTTAGCCTTCAGAGATCATCATTGTTAAATTCTGAACCGTCTTCCTTCACACCGGGATAGCCTTTGCCAATATCTGACGGTTCAAGATCAGGAATCCATGCCTTGGCCCGGATCAGCGCAGTCAGCGCACCTAACCTTGCAGTTGATTTTTAAGTTCATCCAACCGGGTAGGCAACATTGACAACTTATCAATGGTTTCTTTTATCAAGGTTGGAGGAGGCTTGTTATGAGCGGTGGTGCAAATAGCTCGTTGGGCTCCAGAATATAACTGCTCTATCAAAGTATAGGCAGCCTTAAGCTTCATCCGCATGTTAGAGCCCAGATGGGTAATGCGGGTCCCTGTCATTGCAAGCATCAGTAAACTGGTCATTGATGTGATAACATGAATTGAAAGGTTTCATATGAGGATACTTACCAAATACAACAGAGGTCATGGCGTTAATCTGCCGCTTTAAACCGGTCAATTCTTCAACCACCGGTTTAAGAGCTGCTTCTGCGTCTTCAGCTCTCTTCTGTAAAGTGGCTTTTTCTGTGCCCCAATCTGCCCGTTCCTTCTTCAAGGTATCCTTCAGCTTCTCCATGGCTGCTAAGGCATTGGTCAGTTCTTACTTGGCTTTAGACGACTCCGCTTGCTGAGATTTAATGTTCTCTTGAAGATCAGCGGTTTGGGTGTTCGTTTTGCTCAGCTCGGCCTATAAAGGAAAGACATATCATCAATAAAATGTATATATTTGAAGTACCAAGCACGTAACAAGTTATGCACTTTGCACTTGGGGGCTAATGCCTATTTGCTTCATTATCAGAATTTTTTTACAAGTCCCAAGTGTAATGCAGGCATTATCCTTGGCACTTTGGGGCTAATGTACATCTGTTCAACATAACATTGGTTAAAGTCCCGGTTCACCTTGGAAAGATAAACCGGCCCTTGGGGACTACACAGGTGAAAATTACAGGAATACAATGATACAATACCAGTTTATTTCAAAAGGATCACCCGACCCTTGGAGGATAAGCATGCAAGAGTTGAGATATTGCAAAGTCCTGATTTGTGATTGCCATCATAAACCGGCCCTTGGGGGCTACTAGAGTTGGTACTTACAATTAGACTTAAGAGAGAAAAGGTTATGTAATTACCTCATAGCGCTCTTTCATCAGATTCACTAAACCGACTTCGTAGTCACAGTTTGTGTACAGACGGTTCAAAAAACCAGAATGGAGTTCCTGAGCGTTGAGATGGGCATAACTTGATAAATCGGTGCTCCATTTGCCTTTTTCCATTGCAGCGCGTTCCTCTTTGGCACTATGCTTGGATAACGCAACATGGTTGCCAGGAGAGGTGTGGCCAACACCAGTGATGATAACATCATCTTCTTTGTCACCGGCGGCCTTCACTGGAGTTGACAGGATATCAGCACCCTTAACCGGACTAGACGGTCCATCGTCAGTACGGATCGGGCTTGTCAGTTTATCAGCATTGTCTGCCGCTTCAACTTCTACTTGTTCATCAAAATCATGATCTTGAGGGGGCAGATCATTAAGCGTGGCGTCAGCATTGGCTCCCTTTGGTGTTGGAATTGTCTCCGGTTCAATAATCACATGGTCATCAGACAGTTTATCTACACGACCCTTCTTGTTGGGTCTGGCCTTGGCTCTGAAAGAGAAACATATATAGACAAAAAATTATAAAGCGTAAGTATAAAGCGTCAAAAAGAGAGAGTTTAAGGCGTTTACCCAGGGACGGTCTTAAGGGGTGAAAGCTATGTAGCAATGGACTCGCCGGATGATGAAGGTGGCGTTCCCTGATAATTTGAATCGGATGGATTAAGAGGCTGTCGGAAATAACCCGCCTTGGGATAAGAAGTATCGAAGTATTTGAGACCTCAGATCGGCGCTTCCGAACCGGCGTGTTTGTTAGACCGGCCGAAGTGACTACTTGGCTGCTATGTCGAGTTGTGCGGCGAGCTTCATGTTGCTGCTTCTTCAAAAGAAAGTTTGGGTCCAAGTGAGCTAGGGCATGAGAAAATCTTATTTTCCGGACTGCTTGACGGATTTTTTGTGTTGGCAGAGGGTCTGAAACAGAGGAAAGGATAATTACCTCTGTGTCGTCATCTTGGTTGTCCTCAGCATCATCCTGATAATAATCATTGTCAATGAGGTGTATGAAAAATGAACCAAGAGAGTCAAGTTCTACCTCTACGTCCGGATCATCAGGGTCGTCATCAAGGTCTAAACCGATGGGTTCAGTTGCCTTCCTCTTGGCAGGTCTCTTGACAACCTTTGTCTTAGGTCGAGGGGCCTTAATCATTTTCTCCTGTGGTTTCTTCTTCCAGAATGAGTCATCGCCCTGTTTAAAAGATGGACATAGGGTATTAAAGGTTGCACAGTTAGGAATATCAGGTATAAAGCGGAAGTAAGACAACTCTTACAACTGGCGGTTTGTTCAGTGTATAAAAGGGGCTTAACCCGGTCCTACTGCAGACAGCTTCCAGTTCATTCAGTATCTTCTTGACAGACTCAGTAACTTCATCCTCTGTTAGCTGAATGTCAGTATGACGTTGAGAGTCTTTTGAGTCACTAGTATACTCGCACATTAAACCGGGGCGGCGGCTTAACGGTAAGATACTCCAAGATATCCAGCAACGAACAAAGTCCACCCCTGTTAAACCATTGGCCATGAAAGCTCTAAGCTTGGCGAGTTGTGGAGCATACGAGGCCCGTTCCTTGGCAGTCAGTCGTTGTGGAAGTGGATGTGTGTTGGAAAGCCAGTGAGCACGGTAACCCGACAGAGGGTTCTCATCTTCAGGAGAAGTGTCCTTACAATAGAACCAAGTCTGGTTCCAATCCTTAGGGTGACTGTGCAGTTTGGCATGAGTGAAGCTAACATCCTTCCATTTCTGAATGGAGACGCCACCAAGTTCAGTATTGGGCCCGTCTACGAATTCAGTACAACGGTTTAAATGAAAAAAAATCCCAAAACAATTCAACAGTCGGTTCTTCTTGTAGATAGGATTCACAGAATACTTGAAAGTTGCAAATATTGGACACCGAGTTGGGTCCAATATCTTGAGGGTGGATCTAAAAGCTGGCAAGTACATCGTGGAAAAACCTAGATCCAGGCGGTTTAAAGCCACGACTCATATGATCAACAAACACTACTACCTCGCCATCTGTGGGGGTAGGAGGGTTCTCTGGACCGGGAACTCACCACTGGATCTCACTTTGCTTAGGTAAAGCGCCAGTTCTAACACATCCATTCAATTGCTCTTCAGTAACCCGGGAACGGACCCAATTACAAGCGTAAAATTGTTGGCCATTGAAATGGAAAGCTGGTAAAAGATGGATATCAGTTTAAGATCTATGATATACAAGTATAAAGAGATAAGCAGAAGCAGAGGTATATGCATATTATTAAACCGGAGTCTGACAATGAAGGAGGTGAAAAGATAAATGAATCAACGGTTTAAGAGGGGACTAATGGTACCTACCGAATTATCATGTTTCAAAAAGTTAAACCGCCTATATTGGTATGAAGGGTACAGATCTAAAAATACCTAAGTAAGGGAAAACAAGTTTCACAGATTTATATGATAATTTCAGATCTGAGGAGTGACAGGAAACTGGAATATATTCAGGCCTAAACTTCAGGTGCTTAAACAGTTCGTCAGATTCAGATGAGTTTTTTTTCTATATAAAGGGAATGGTCTAATGAGGAAAAAGGGGGATTATGGCTACGGTCACGCACGAACTAACAGATCCAAACTAGCCTTTCATGCTACTAAGAAGAACATGGAAGAACAACGCCGGAGCTTCGATGGACTCCGATGAACACCGAAACCCTAATGGTGGATCTAGAGCAAGGAAAGGAGGAACTTACTGATGCTAATGGAGCAGCGGAGGAGCGCTGCATTTTTCTGGTGCGATCCGGTTGATGCAACAGCCGTCGTTGGGGCGGAAGCGAAGGTCGACTGCAGCAGTAGAGCTCCAACGGTCGGGCGACGTGAGGAAGAAGGCAATGCGAAGGGGCACGAAAGGGGATAATGAAAAGGACCCTTCGGCTTTATTTATAAGGTGAGATGGATAAGTGATAGGCGCGAGGATTGAGGAGCTCAAAAACAGGATATGTGACAGCTTTGTTGCCTCGATTGTCGGAGGTTCATTAATGAAGGCAAGGTTTAGGAAATCTTTAAATGAACAGATGACATCATGGCGGTTTACTATAAATCTGGAAGATGACGTCACGGCGGTTTACAAGATCTACGCGAAGGTGCAAAAGGAGGAATTTTTCTAAGTGTTGAAGATTGACATGAACAAGTTCAAATCAATCTGGGGCCTAATGTTGGGGATATTACTATTAATATAAACCGGCCATGAGGGGTCGGGTTATGTCCATAAGGAGTTAGTCATATTTGAAGCCCATGAAGATAAAAAGGATGGCGCTTTAAAGGAGGAGATCTAACATGAAAGGCCCAGGGCCCAGCGGCAATTAGGGCCCGAAGATGTAAAACGGCATATGCTATGTAACTATGTTGTAAGGCAAGGAAAGGTAGAAACCGAGCCGGGCACGTTTATGAACCGGCTTCGGGATTCTGTAAACCGCCGGGCGTCGACCTATCTATATAAAGGGGCGACCTGGCGGCGGTTTAGGGACAACACACAACAACTCGAGAGCCAGGAAAAGCGGATTCGCTACCTGGTCATCGAAACCCTAGAAATTCCATCATAACTGGAGTAGGCTTTTACCTTCATCGTAAGGGGACGAAGCAGTATAAACTCTTGCGTCCCTTGTCCGCTTTAACCCCTTTAAGCTAACCCGTGGCGATGGCTCCACGACTAAGTCCTTTCACAAGGACATCTGCCGTGACAAAACCACAACATACACCCTCTAAACAAATTGAATTTAAACCTAGTATTGCTATGGTTAAAGATCTCTTGGTTGATAATATTGATGGGCATGTTATTTATTTCTGTGATGAAGCTGCTAGGATTGCTAAACCCGATATGAAAGATAAACATAGACCTGTTGTTGGCATGCCTGCTGTTTCTGTTAAAATTGGAGATCATTGTTATCATGGCTTATGCGATGTGGGTGCTAGTGTGACTGCAATTCCTTATACCTTATGTAAATAAATTATGATTGATATTGCACCTGCTGAGATAGAAGATGTTGATGTTACTATTAAGCTTGCTAATCGGGATACTATATCACCAATTGGGATTGTTAGGGATGTTGAAGTCTTGTGTGGGAAGATAAAATATCCTACTGATTTTCTTGTTCTTGCTTCCCCACAAGATAATTTTTGTCCCATTATATTTGGTAGACCCTTCTTGAATACTGTTAATGCCAAGATTGATTGTGAGAAAGATATTGTTACTATTGGTTTGGGGGACATGTCTCATGATTTTAATGTCTCTAAATTTCATAGACAACCCCATGATAAAGAATTTCCTAGTAAGGATGAAATTATTGGTCTTGCTTCTATTGCCGTGCTTCCTAATGATCCTTTAGAACAATATTTGCTAGATCATGAAATGATATGTTTATGAATGAAAGAAGGGAAATAGATGAAGTATTCTTTAATCAAGGACCTATTTTGAAACACAATTTGCCTGTTCGAAAATCCTTGGGGATCCTCCTCCACCTAAGGGTGATCCCGTGTTTGAGCTTAAACAATTACCTGATACTCTGAAATATGCTTATCTTGATGAAAAGAAGATATATCCTGTTATTATTAGTGCTAACCTTTCAGAGCATGAAGAAAAGAAATTATTGAAAACTCTGAAGAAGCACCATGCCGCTATTGGATATACTCTTGATGATCTTAAGGGCATTAGTCCACTCTATGTCAGCACAAAATTAAATTGGAGAAAGATGCTAAACCAGTTGTTGATCACCAACGACGGTTAAATCCTAAGATGAAAGAAGTTGTAAGAAATGAAATACTAAAGCTTTTGGAGGCAGGTATAATTTATCCTATTGCTGATAGTCAATGGGTAAGTCCTGTTCATTGTGTCCCTAAGAAGGGAGGTATTACTATTGTTCCTAATGATAAGAATCAATTGATTCTTCAAAGAATTGTTATAGGTTATAGACTGGTAATTGATTTCCATAAATTGAATAAAGCTACTATAAAAGATCATTACCATCTACCTTTTATTGATCAAATGCTAGAAAGATTATCCAAGCATACACATTTTTGCTTTCTAGACGGTTATTCTGGTTTCTCTCAAATACATGTGTCAAAAGATGATCAAGAGAAAACCACTTTTACTTGCCCTTTCGATACCTTTGCTTATAGACGTATGCCTTTTGGTTTATGCAATGCACCTGCTACCTTTCAAAGATGTATGACTGCTATATTATCTGACTTTTGTGAAAAGATTGTTGAGGTTTTCATGGATGATTTGTCCATTTACAGAACTTCTTTTGATGGTTGCTTAAGCAACCTTGATCGAGTTTTGCAGAGATGTAAAGAAACTAATCTCGTCTTGAATTGGGAGAAGTGCCACTTTATGGGTATTGTCTTAGGGCATAAAGTTTCTGAAAGAGGTATTGAAGTTGATAAAGCTAAAGTAGCTGCTATTGAAAAGATGCCGTGTCCTAAAGATATCAAAGGTATAAGAAGTTTCCTTGGTCATGCTGGTTTCTATAGGAGGTTTATTAAAGACTTCTCGAAAAAATTTCGGCCTCTCACTAATCTCTTGCAAAAAGATGTTCCTGTTGTTTTTGATGATGATTGTGTAGAAGCATTTGAAATACTTAAGAAAACCTTGATTTTTGCACCTATTGTTCAACCACCTGATTGGAATTTACCCTTTGAAATTACGTGTGATGCTAGTGATTATGTTGTTGGTGCTGTTCTAGGAGAAAAGAGTTGACAAGAAATTAAATGTTATTCAGTATGCTAGTAAAACTCTAGACAGTGCCCAGAGAAATTATGCTACTGCTGAAAAAGAATTTTTAGCAGTTGTATTTGCATGTGATAAGTTCAGACCTTGTATTGTTGATTCCAAAGTAATTGTTCACACTGATCATGCTGCTATTAAATATGTTATGGAAAAGAAAGATGCTAAACCTAGACTTATTAGATGGGTTCTCTTGCTACAAGAACTTAATTTGCATATTATTGATAGAAAGGGAGCTGAGAACCCCATTGCAGACAACTTGTCTAGGTTAGAAAATGTTCTTGATGACCCACTACTACCTATTGATGATAGCTTTCCTGATGAACAATTAAATGTCATAAATGCTTCTCATAATACTCCATGGTATGCTGACTATGCTTTGCATTGTTGCTAAATTTATACCACCTAGTTTTACATACCAGCAAAAGAAAAAGTTTTTCTATGATTTAAGACATTACTTTTGGGATGACCCACACCTTTATAAAGAAGGAGTAGATGGTGTTATTAGATAGTGTGTACCTGAGCATGAACAGGAACAAATCCTATGCAAGTGTCACTCCGAGTCTTACGGAGGAGACCACGCTGGAGACAGAACTGCACATAAGGTATTGAAATCCGGTTTCTATTGGCCCACTCTATTTAAAGATGCTTGTAAGTTTGTCTTATCTTGTGATGAATGCCAGAGAATTGGTAATATTAATAGACGTCCGGAAATGCCTATGAACTATTCACTTGTTATTGAACCATTTGATATTTGGGGCTTTGATTATATGGTGCCTTTTCCTTCCTCTAATGGGTATGCACATATTTTAGTTGCTGTTGATTATGTTACTAAATGGGTAGAAGCTATTCTAACTAGTAGTGCTGATCATAACACATCTATTAAGATGCTTAAAGAAGTTTTTTTCGAGGTTTGGAGTCCCTAGATATTTAATGACTGATGGTGGTTCACATTTTATTCATGGTGCTTTCTGTAAAATGCTTGATCAATATGATGTTAACCAAAGAATTGCATCTCCATATCATCCTCAGTCTAGTGGTCAAGTAGAATTGAGTAATAGAGAGCTTAAATTAACTTTGCAAAAGACTGTTAATAGATCTAGAAAGAATTGGTCTAAGAAACTTGATGATGCATTATGGTCTTATAGAACTGCTTATAAGAATCCTATGGGTATGTATCCGTATAAAATGGTTTATGAAAAAGCATGTCACTTACCTCTGGAACTAGAACGTAAGGCATATTGGGATATTAAAGAGCTCAATTATGATTTCAAACTTGTCGGTGAGAAGAGGTTATTTGACCTTAGCTCACTTGATGAATGGACAACCCAAACCTATGAGAATGGCAAGTTGTTTAAAGAAAAAGTTATAATATGGCATGATAAAAGGATACAAAAGCGTGCGTTTAATGTAGGTGATCATGTTTTGCTATAAAACTTTATTTTTAAGTTTTTTTGCAGGAAAGCTTCTCTCTAAATGGGAAGGCCCTTACATTATCGAGGAGGTCTATCGTTCCGGTGCCATATAGATCACGAAGGCACAAATCTGAAGGTGGTAAATGGTCAGAGAATCAAACATTATATCTTATAGGTACTCCCATAAATGTTGAGACCAATATAGTTAATACCGTAACACCGGAGGAGTACATAAGGGTCACTTTCCAAAACATTTCAGACTCCGAAAAGGAATAGGTGTGTGGTACGATAAGTAAACCGACTCCAAAACGTTTCCAATGATATTTTTTCTCTGTTTTGGAATATTTAAAAAATTAGGAAAATTAAAAGTAGTCTGAAAGAGACACGAGGCCACCACAATGGTGGCGGCACGCCCATCCTTGTGGCCACCTCGTGTGCCCTCCGGACTCCGTTTTCTTGCACGATACTTCTTAAGGTCGGTAAAAATTCATTATATAATCCCCCGAAAGTTTTGACCACCGTACCACGACAATGTCTCCTATTTTTGTTTCGAGCTGTTTTTCTGACATATCTGTATCATCATGACGTCTCCAAGCACCCCCAAGGACAAGTTTTTCGAGAAGGTCATCAACCCCTACCTTGCGGAGGTGCTGCAACACCCTCCATCCATTGAGTTGCGTGACGGGGTGCTGCACATCCGCGATGTTGAGGGGCCGAAGAAGACCGGAAGCTTGGGGACAAGACTCGAAGCAATGGAGCATCAAGTTTTCAAGTGCCAAGGGATGGTGGAGCGTGGACTCACTGTCAATCACATGATGATTGCGGAGTTCACCAACAATCACAAGCTGGATGCCAAGAGCATTGAGGAGGCCATCTTCAAACTTCATGAGAAAATCGAGCATCTCCAAGCCCAGATTTATGACCTGCAAAATCAAAACTATGAGTATGAATACAGATATAAGAGGATGAGTTTAGCTGCAGATTTGAGGATCTCGGAGACTCATTCATCTTTCTATGATGGTGAACCTATGCCTTGGAAGTTCGATGACAAGCCTACTTCATCAACAACTCCTTCATCACCACCTCTGAAGAAAGAGATCTAAATACATGGGTATGGGCACTCCCCTTGGCAACTACCAAGCTTGGGGGAGTGTGTTATGGCCTGGCTTATTAGGGATGATAGACTACTCATATCAATAAGGAATTCCTTCTTTTCCGGGAGCCCATTCGGACAGAACTCCAAAGTTAAGCGTGCTCGGGTTGGAGTAGTGTCAGGATGGTGACCGACCGGGAAGTTGCTCTCGGGTGCGCACGAGTGAGGACAAAGTGCGCAGACAAGACTAGTATTGATCTATGGGGCTAGTCTAGATCCTGCCAGGAGTAACGACCACCGGCGGGTGTGTCCGGGGCATTACAAGTTGGTATCAGAGCCGACCCTCGCGGTTACACGGATGTTTGCAGATAGTGTAGGGTAACATAGTAATTTCAAAAATTTCCTACGCACACGCAAGATCATGGTGATGCACAACAACAAGAGGGGAGAGTGTTGTCCACGTACCCTCGTAGACCGAAAGCGGAAGCGTTAGCACAACGCGGTTGATGTAGTCGTACGTCTTCACGATTCGACCGATCAAGTACCGAACGAACGGCACCTCCGAGTTCTGCACACGTTCAACTCGATGACGTCCCTCGAACTCCGATCCAGACGAGTGTTGAGGGAGAGTTTCGTCAGCACGACGGCGTGGTGACGATGATGATGTTCTACCGACGCAGGGCTTCGCCTAAGCACCGCTACGATATGATCGAGGTGGATTATGGTGGAGGGGGCACCGCACACGGCTAAGAGATCAAGAGATCAATTGTGTGTCTTTGGGGTGCCCCCTGCCCCTGTATATAAAGGAGTGAGGAGGGGGAGGGCCGGCCCTCTCTATGGCGCGCCCTAGGGGAGTCCTACTCCCACCGGGAGTAGGATTCCCCCTTTCCTAGTAGAACTAGGAGCCCTTCCAAGTAGTAGGAGTAGGAGGGAAGGAAAGGGAAGGGAAAAGGAGAAGGAAGGAAGGGGGCACCCCCCCTCCCTAGTCCAATTCGGACCAGCCCATGGGGAGGGGTGCGGCCACCCTTTGAGGCCTTTCTCTCCTTTCCCGTATGGCCCATTAAGGCCCAATACGAATTCCCGTAACTCCCCGGTACTCCCGAAAATACCCGAATCACTCGGAACCTTTCCGATGTCCGAATATAGTCGTCCAATATATCGACCTGTACGTCTCGACCATTTAGAGACTCCTAGTCATGTCCCCGATCTCATCCGGGAGTCCGAACTCCTTTAGTACATCAAAAAACACATAAACTCATAATATAACCGTCATCGAACTTTAAGCGTGCGGACCCTACGGGTGCGAGAACTATGTAGACATGACCGAGACACGTCTCTAGTCAATAACCAATAGCGGAACCTGGATGCTCATATTGGCTCCCACATATTCTACGAAGATCTTTATCGGTCAGACCGCATAACTAGATACGTTGTTCCCTTTGTCATCGGTATGTTACTTGCCCGAGATTCGATCGTCGGTATCTCAATACCTAGTTCAATCTCGTTACCGGCAAGTCTCTTTACTCGTTCCGTAACACATCATCCCGCAACTAACTCATTAGTTGCAAAGCTTGCAAGGCTTATAGTGATGTGCATTACCGAGTGGGCCCAGAGATACCTCTCTGACAATCGGAGTGACAAATCCTAATCTCGAAATACGCCAACCCAACAAGTACCTTCGGAGACACCTTTAGAGCACCTTTATAATCACCCAGTTACGTTGTGACGTTTGGTGGCACACAAAGTGTTCCTCCGGTAAACGGGAGTTGCATAATCTCATAGTCATAGGAACATGTATAAGTCATGAAGAAAGCAATAGCAACAAACTAAACGATCAAGTGCTAAGCTAACAGAATGGGTCAAGTCAATCACATCATTCTCCTAATGATGTGATCCCGTTAATAAAATGACAACTCATGTCTATGGTTAGGAAACTTAATCATCTTTGATTAACGAGCTAGTCAAGTAGAGGCATACTAGTGACACTCTGTTTGTCTATGTATTCACACATGTATTATGTTTCCGGTTAATACAATTCTAGCATGAATAATAAACATTTATCATGAAATAAGGAAATAAATAATAACTTTATTATTGCCTCTAGGGCATATTTCCGTCAGTCTCCCACTTGACTAGAGTCAATAATCTAGATCACATCGCCATGTGATTTAACATCAATAGTTCACATCACCATGTGATTAACACCCATAGTTCACATCGTCATGTGACCAACACCCAAAGGGTTTACTAGAGTCAATAATCTAGTTCACATCGCTATGTGATTAACACCTAAAGAGTACTAAGGTGTGATCATGTTGTGCTTGTGAGAGAAGTTTAGTCAACGGGTCTGCAACATTCAGATCCGTATGTATTTTGCAAATTTCTATGTCAACAATGCTCTGCACGGAGCTACTCTAGCTAATTGCTCCCACTTTCAATATGTATCCAGATTGAGACTTAGTGTCATCTGGATCAGTGTCAAAACTTGCATCGACGTAACCCTTTATGACGAACCTTTTGTCACCTCCATGATGAAGAAACATATCCTTACTCCAGTAAGGATAATTTTGACCAATGTCCAGTGATCTACTCCTAGATCACTATTGTACTCCCTTGCCAAACTCAGGGCAGGGTATACAATAGGTCTGGTACACAACATGGCATACTTTATAGAACCTATGGCTGAGGCATAGGGAATGACTTTCATTCTCTTTCTATCTTCTGTCGTGGTCAGGCTTTGAGTCTTACTCAATTTCACACCTTGTAACACATGCAAGAACTCTTTCTTTGACTATTCCATTTTGAATTATTTCAAAATCTTGTCAAGGTATGTACTCATTGAAAAAACTTATCAAGTGTCTTGATCTATCTCTATAGATCTTGATGCTTAATATGTAAGCAGCTTCACTGAGGTCTTTCTTTGAAAAACTCCTTTCAAACATTCCTTTATGCTTTGCAGAATAATTCTACATTATCTCCGATCAACAATATGTCATTCACATATACTTATCAGAAATGTTGTAGTGCTCCCACTCACTTTCTTGTCAATACAAGCTTCACCGCAAGTCTGTATAAAACTTATATGCTTTGATCAACTTATCAAAGCGTATATTCCAACTCCGAGATGTTTGCACCAGTCCATAGATGGATCGCTGGAGCTTGCATATTTTGTTAGTATTTTTAGGATTAACAAAAACTTCTGGTTGCATCATATACAACTCTTCTTTAATAAATCCATTAAGGAATGCATTTTTTTTATCCATTTGCTAGATTTCATAAAATGCGGCAATTGCTAACATGATTCGGACAGACTTAAGCATAGATACGAGTGAGAAACTCTCATCGTAGTCAACACCTTGAACTTGTCGAAAACCTTTTTACGACAATTCTAGCTTTGTAGATAGTAACACTACTATCAACGTCCGTCTTCCTCTTGAAGATTCATTTAATCTCAATGGCTCGCTGATCATTGGGCAAGTCAATCAAAGTCCATACTTTGTTCTCATACATGGATCTCATCTCAGATTTCATGGCCTCAAGACATTTTGCAGAATCTGGGCTCATCATCGCTTCCTCATAGTTTGTAGGCTCGTCATGGTCAAGTAACATGACCTCCAGAATAGGATTACCGTACCACTCTGGTGCGGATCTCACTCTAGTTTACCTACGAGCTTCAGTAGTAACTTGATCAGAAGTTACATGATCATCATCATTAGCTTCCTCACTAATAGGTGTAGTAGTCACAGGAACAGATTTCTGTGATGAACTACTTTCCAATAAGGGAGTAGGTACAATGACCTCATCAAGTTCTACTTTCCTCCCACTCACTTCTTTTGAGAGAAACTCCTTCTCTAGAAAGGATCCATTCTCAGCAATGAATATCTTGCCTTCGGATCTGTGATAGAAGGTGTACCCAACATTTTCTTATGGGTATCCTATGAAGACGCACTTCTCCGATTTGGGTTTGAGCTTATCAGGTTGAAACTTTTTCACATGAGCATTGCAACCTCAAATTTTAAGAAACGACAGCTTAGGTTTCTTGCCAAACCATAGTTCATACGGTGTCGTCTCAACGGATTTAGATGGTGCCCTATTTAACGTGAATGCAGCTGTCTCTAATGCATAACCCCAAAACGATAGTGGTAGATCGGCAAGAGAGATCATAGATCGCACCATATCTAATAAAGTATGGTTATGACATTCGGACACACCATTAGACTGTGGTGTTCCAGGTGGCGTGAGTAGTGAAACTATTTCACATTATTTTTAACTGAAGGCCAAACTCGTAACTCAAATATTTTAATTCTGCGATCATATCGTAGAAACTTTTGTTTTTGTTACGATGATTCTCCACTTCACTCTGAAATTCTTTGAACTTTTCAAATGTTTCAGACTTGTGCTCCATCAAGTAGATATACTCATATCTACTCAAATCATCTGTGAAGATCAGAAAATAATGATACCTGCCGCGAGCCTCAATATTCATCGGACTACATACATCAGTATGTATGATTTCCAACAAATCTGTTGCTCGCTCAATTGTTCTGGAGAACGGAGTCTTAGTCATCTTGCCCATGAGGCATGGTTCGCAAGCATCAACTGATTCATAATCAAGTGATTCCAAAAGCCCATCAGCATGGATTTTCTTCATGCGATTTACACCAATATGACCTAAACGGCAGTGCCAGAAATAAGTTGCACTATCATTATTAACTTTGCATCTTTTGGTTTCAATATTATAACTATGTGTATCACTACGATCGAGATCCAACGAACCATTTTCATTGGGTGTGTAACCATATAAGGTTTTATTCATGTAAACAGAACAACAATTTATTCTCTTACTTAAATGAATAACCGTATTGCAATAAACATGATCAAATCATATTCATGCTCAACGCAAACACCAAATAACACTTATTTAGGTTCAACACTAATCCCAAAAGTATAGGGAATGTGCGATGATGATCATATCAATCTTGGAACCACTTCCAACACACATCGTCACTTCATCCTTAACTAGTCTATGTTCATTCTGCAATTCCCGTTTCGAGTTACTACTCTTAGCAACTGAACCAGTATCAAATACCGAGGGGTTGCTACGAACACTAGTAAAATACACATCAATAATCTGTATATCAAATATACCTTTGTTCACTTTTCCATCCTTCTTATCCACCAAATACTTGGGGCAGTTCCGCTTCTAGTGACCAGTCCCTTTGCAGTAGAAGCACTTAGTCTCAGGCTTAGGACCAGACTTGGGCTTCTTCACTTGAGCAGCAACTTGCTTGTCGTTATTCTTGAAGTTCCCCTTCTTCCCTTTGCTCTTTTCTTGAAACTAGTGGTCTTGTCTACCATCAACACTTGATATTTTTCTTGATTTCTACCTTCATCGATTTTAGCATTACGAAGAGCTTGGGAATCGTTTCCGTTATCCCTTGCATATCATAGTTCATCACGAAGTTCTACTAACTTGGTGATGGTGACTAGAGAATTCTGTCAATCACTATTTTATCTGGAAGATTAACTCCCACTTGATTCAAGCGATTGTAGTACCCAGACAATCTGAGCACATGCTCACTGCTTGAGCTATTCTCCTCCATCTTTTAGCTATAGATCTTGTTGGAGACTTCATATCTCTCAACTCGGGTATTTTCTTGAAATATTAACTTCAACTCCTGGAACATCTCATATGGTCCATGACGTTCAAAACGTCTTTGAAGTCCCGATTCTAAGCCGTTTAAGCATGGTGCACTAAACTATCAAGTAGTCATCATATTGAGCTAGCCAAATATTCATAACATCTGCATCTGCTCCTGCAATAGGTTTGTCACCTAGCGGTGCATCAAAGACATAATTCTTCTGTGCAGCAATGAGGATAAACCTCAGATCACGGATCCAATCCGCATCATTGCTACTAACATCTTTCAACTTAGTTTTCTCTAGGAACATATCAAAAATAAAACAGGGAGCTAAACGCGAGCTATTGATCTACAACATAGATATGCTAATACTACCAGGACTAAGTTCATGATAAATTAAAGTTCAATTAATCATATTACTTAAGAACTCCCACTTAGATAGACATCCCTATAATCCTCTAAGTGATCACGTGATCCAAATCAACTAAACCATGTCCGATCATCACGTGAGATGGAGTAGTTTCAATGGTGAACATCACTATGTTGATCATATCTACTATATGATTCACGCTCGACCTTTCGGTCTCCGTGTTCCGAGGCCATATCTGTTATATTCTAGGCTCGTCAAGTTTAACCTGAGTATTCCGCGTGTGCAACTGTTTTGCACCCGTTGTATTTGAACGTAGAGCCTATCACACCCGATCATCACGTGGTGTCTCAGCACGAAGAACTTTCGCAATGGTGCATACTCAGGGAGAACACTTGTACCTTGATAATTAGTGAGAGATCATCTTATAAAGCTACCGTCGAACTAAGCAAAATAAGATGTATAAAAGATAAACATCACATGCAATCAAAATATGTGACATGATATGGCCATCATCATCTTGTGCCTTTGATCTCCATCTCCAAAGTATCGTCATGATTTCCATCGTCACCAGCATGACACCATGATCTCCATCATCTTGATATATATCAATGTGTCATCACATGGTCGTCTCGCCAACTACTGCTCTTGCAACTATTGCTATCGCATAGCGATAAAGTAAAGCAATTATTTGGCGTTTGCATCTTATGCAATAAAGAGACAACCATAAGGCTTCTGCCAGTTGCCGATAACTTCAACAAAACATGATCATCTTATACAACAACTTATATCTCATCACGTCTTGACCATATCACATCACAACATGCCCTGCAAAAACAAGTTAGACGTCCTCTACTTTGTTGTTGCAAGTTTTACATGGCTGCTACGGGCTTAGCAAGAACCGTTCTTACCTACGCATCAAAACCACAATGATAGTTTGTCAAGTTGATGTTGTTTTAACCTTCGCAAGGACCGAGCGTAGCCACACCCGGTTCAACTAAAGTTGGAGAAACTGACACCCGCCAGCCACCTGTGTGCAAAGCACGTCGGTAGAACCAGTCTCGCGTAAGCGTACGCGTAATGTCGGTCCGGGCCGCTTCATCCAACAATACCGCCGAACCAAAGTATGACATGCTGGTAAGCAGTATGACTTATATCGCCCACAACTCACTTGTGTTCTACTCGTGCATAACATCAACGCATAAAACCTAGGCTCGGATGCCACTGTTGGGTAACGTAGTAATTTCAAAAATTTCCTACGCACACGCAAGATCATGGTGATGCACAACAATGAGAGGGGAGAGTGTTATCCACGTACCCTCATAGACCGAAAGTGGAAGCGTTAGCACAACACGGTTGATGTAGTCGTACGTCTTCACGATCCGACCGATCAAGTACCGAATGCACGACACCTTCGAGTTCTGCACACGTTCAACTTGATGACGTCCCTCGAACTCTGATCCAGCCGAGTGTTGAGGGAGAGTTTCGTCAGCACGACGGCGTGATGACGATGATGATGTTCTATCGACATAGGGCTTCGCCTAAGCACCGCTACGATATGATCGAGGTGGATTATGGTGGAGGGGGGCACCGCACACGGCTAAGAGATCAAGAGATCAATTGTGTGTCTTTGGGGTGCCCCCTGCCCCTGTATATAAAGGAGTGGCGGAGGGGGAGGGCCGGCCCTCTCTATGGCGCGCCCTAGGGGAGTCCTACTCCCACCGGGAGTAGGATTCCCCCTTTCCTAGTAGAACTAGGAGCCCTTCCAAGTAGTAGGAGTAGGAGGGAAGGAAAGGGAAGGGAAAAGGAGAAGGAAGGAAGGGGGCATCCCCCCTCCCTAGTACAATTCGGACCAGCCCATGGGGAGGGGTGCGGGCCACCCTTTGAGGGATTTCTCTCCTTTCCCGTATGGCCCATTAAGGCCCAATACGAATTCCCGTAACTCCCCGGTACTCCCGAAAATACCCGAATCACTCGGAACCTTTCCGATGTACGAATATAGTCGTCCAATATATCAATCTTTATGTCTCGACCATTTCGAGACTCCTCGTCATGTCCCCGATTTCATCCGGGACTCCGAACTCCTTCGGTACATCAAAACACATAAACTCATAATGTAACCATCATCGAACTTTAAGCGTGCGGACCCTACGGGTTCGAGAACTATGTAGACATGACCGAGACACGTCTCTGGTCAATAACCAATAGCGGAGCCTGGATGCTCATATTAGCTCCCACATATTCTATGAAGATCTTTATCGGTCAGACCGCATAACTACATACGTTGTTCCCTTTGTCATCGGTATGTTACTTGCCCGAGATTCGATCGTCGGTATCTCAATACCTAGTTCAATCTCGTTACCAGAAAGTCTCTTTACTCGTTCCGTAACACATCATCCCACAACTAACTCATTAGTTGCAATGCTTGCAAGGCTTATAGTGATGTGCATTACCATGTGGGCCCAGAGATACCTCTCCGACAATCGAAGTGACAAATCCTAATCTCGAAATACGCCAACCCAACAAGTACCTTCGGAGACACCTGTAGAGCACCTTTATAATCACCCAGTTACGTTGTGACGTTTGGTGGCACACAAAGTGTTCCTCCGATAAACGGGAGTTGCATAATCTCATAGTCATAGGAACATGTATAAGTCATGAAGAAAGCAATAGCAACAAACTAAACGATCAAGTGCTAAGCTAACGGAATGGGTCAAGTCAATCACATCATTCTCCTAATGATGTGATCCCGTTAATCAAATGACAACTCATGTCTATGGTTAGGAAACTTAACCATCTTTGATTAACGAGCTAGTCAACTAGAGGCATACTAGTGACACTTTGTTTGTCTATGTATTCACACATGTATTATGTTTCCGGTTAATACAATTCTAGCATGAATAATAAACATTTATCATGAAATAAGGAAATAAATAATAACTTTATTATTGCCTCTAGGGCATATTTCCTTCAAATAGGTGCTCGGTCATGTTGTTCATGACGTTTGTGACCCGTCGTGGCACACGGCATGGTACATGTACCGGACTGGATGCACAGACGTATGTGCCAAGAGGGAACGTTCCCGTGTCCCGACGAGGACGTCGGTTCCTCTGAGTGGGGGTGTATGTGATGGCCTGGCTTATTAGGGATGATAGACTACTCATATCAATAAGGAATTCCTTCTTTTCCGGGAGCCCATTCGGACAGAACTCCAAAGTTAAGCATGCTCGGCTTGGAGTAGTGTCAGGATGGGTGACCGACCGGGAAGTTGCTCTCGGGTGCGCACGAGTGAGGAAAAAGTGCACAGAAAAGACTAGTATTGATCTGTGGGGCTAGTCTAGATCCTGCCAGGAGTAACGACCACCGGCGGGTGTGTCCGGGGCGTTACAGAGTGCCCCGGTATTGTATCACCATCACATGTCTATCTTTCTCGCTTTCTTAGTTCGATCTTTTGTTATATCTTGATCTAGTAGAATAAATTTTTAGTATGATCTAGCTTTGAGTTTTTCCTTAATCCCTATCTATGTAATCGAGTCCATGAGATATATAATAAAGAGTAGTTTTCAGTTAAGGGCTTTTCTTTCTTGCTATGGTCTTGAGGGAATTAAATAAAAGAAAGAACAAAAAGAAATAAAGGGATCATATATTGATCTTATGGGGAGTAATGACTTCACATATAAATAGTATGATGAATAAAATTTGTTGAGAGTTGACAAACATAGTTTTGGTCATTGTTGCAATTAATAGGAAGTAATAAAGAAAGAGAGGCCCCACATATAAATATACTATCTTGGACATCTTTTGTAATTGTGAGCACTCATTAAAATATGACATGCTAAAAAGGTGATGTTGGACAAGGAAGACAACATAATAGGTTATGTTTTCTTATATCCGAATAGAAGTTATATTGTCATGGATCATCCCACATGTTGAGCTTGCCTTTCCCTCTCATGCTAGCCAAATTCTTTGCACCAAGTAGAGATACTACTTGTGCTTCCAAACATCCCTAAACCCAGTTTTGCCATGCGAGTCCACCATACCTACCTATGGATTGAGTAAGATCCTTCAAGTAAGTTGTCATTGGTCCAAGCAATAAAAATTGCTCTCTAAATATGTATGATCTATCAGTGTGAAGAAAATAAGCTTTATACGAACTTGTGATATGGAAGAAATAAAAGCGACGGACTGCATAATAAAGGTCCTTATCACAAGCGACAATATAAAGTGATGTTCTTTTGCATTAAGATTTTGTGCATTCAACCATAAAAGCTCATGACAACCTCGGCTTCCCTCTGCGAAGGGCCTATCTTTTACTTTTATCTTCCACCCTTATATAAGAGTCATGGTGATCATCACCTTTCCTTTTTATACCTTTTCCTTTGGCAAGCACTATATGTTGGAGAGATCTGGATATATATATATATATACATACATAAACACTATTCTGATCATGGGATCAGAATAATATTCTGATCACAACCTGACCTGCCCCACTAGTAGTAAGTTGAACTTCCCTGTGAACTAGGTTGAACTTCCGCCAACATTGCCCAAATGGGGCTTGCGATATACCTTTGGAAAGCTATGGACCCCAATATCATGACCCAACTTAAATTTTTGGCAAAATATAAGCGGCTTAAGAGCAGTTTTGAAAACCGTTTTTTCTTCGCATAAAAAACGTGAATCGTATTTTCGATTGCATTTCTAAACCGTTTGTCGGAATGAGGCATATAATATGGCGTTGGAAAGTTGCTGCAAAACCGCTCCTTCCACATGTTGAAAGTTTTCTCTAATTCCCTATGGTTAAAGAGTAATTTGAAAAGAACGTAAAATTTCGTAAATCGAACAGCTAAGTTCGTTTTTTCGATGTCATTTCTAAACGGCTAATCCAATGGAGGCATATGATATGGCGTTGGAAATCTTATGAAAATGCGCTACTTTTTCATCTTGAAAGATTTTTTTCTAATTTTGAATGGTTTAAGAGTAATTTAGAAAATAGTCCAAATCCTACCGAGTTCGTATTTTCGAGCTAATTTTTTAACCATGCATCCGAATGCAGCAAATGATATGGTGTTGGAAAGCCTGAACAAATGCGAAACTTTTTGGTATGTATTGTTTCTCCCAATTATTTACAGTTTTAAGTCAGTTTCAAAAATGGAGAAAAACGTATTTTCGCCGTAATTTCTACAAACTTTATCGGAATTGGGCAAATAATATACCGTTGAAAAGCTATGGAAAATGCGAAACTTTTTCATGTTGATGATTTTCTCTGATTCTTAGCCATTTTCAAGTAATTTCGAAAACGGCGGGATCATTCGTTCCGCCTCTATCGCGAAACAGATTCTTCGAAAATACACTGTGTGAAGAACCTGAACTTCTCATCATGTCTACCTGAACTTCACTTTGTTTTCGACGTGCTTTTTTTTGCTCGCAGATCTCCATCCACTACTCGTAGTTCTCCATCCACTCCCTGGAATTCAACGAGTGATATACCGATTGAAACCTGTTATAAACACGCAACTTTCCCATGTTGATTATTTTCTCATACTCACGATGGTTTTAAAAGTTTTTCATCTGAAATTCATTCAGTGTAGTAGTTGAACTTTCTATTGTTTTCACGTTGAACTTCTATGACGAATTTTTCCTTTGTAATTTTCTCATCCATTTTCGTCAGTGTTACACAAATGATATTCCTTTTGTACAAACTTCTCTCACAATAATTTTTTTAACTTTCTACGACTGACGACTTGAACTTAAAACAACAAAACTTTTAGCCTTTGTTTTTTATTCTTTTTTAATACAAAATGCACACCATGTAATACGTGAACTTCTGGCAGTTATCAATCTGAACTTCTCTAGGTTACGTGAATATATGAGTTTTTTTTATGATTTTTAATTTGGACTTCCTGGTTTTATTTCTTAATCTTTTTTATGAAATTTTGAAGCGCTCTATTTTTAAAAGTTGAACTTCTTGTTTCCATTCTTTAATAACGAGGAAAAGCTAAGTTTTCTATAATCATCGAACTTCTCCATCTTTTTAATTTGGACTTCCTAGTTTTATTTTCTTAATCTTTTTTATGAAATTTTGAAGCGCTCTATTTTTAAAAGTTGAACTTCTTGTTATTTAATTTTTGAACTTCTTGTTTCCATTCTTTAATGACGAGGAAAATCTGAGTTTTCTATAATCATCGAACTTCTCCATCGGACTTCCTGGTTTATTTTCTTAATCTTTTTTATGAAATTTTACCTTGCGTGTTTAAATTTATGTGACCTTCTCTTTTCTATAATAGTTCTTTTAGAAAATGTGTAAGCTGCATTCACCCTTTCATCAATTTTCCTTTTTGCGTTTGATAACAAAGAGAACATTCTTTTTCCTTTTTTGTGTTTTGAAGTTATTTTTCTAGACTTCAATTTTGTTTTGTGCTCTTTTCAAAAAAATTGTCACTTCAAGTTCTAAAAAATCACAACTCTTCGATGTTTTACCTTGCATGTTTAAATTTATTTTTGAACTTGTTGAGATAACACACTTGACCTTCTTGAACACAACATTTTGACCTTCGCAAAACATAAATTAAATGCCAAATTTTTGACCTACAGAGCATGTACATGTATATATCTAATTTTTATTTATGCATGACCTGTTGGGACTATCATATCTATAGGCAATATGGTTTTGAGGCTAAGGGAGGCCATCTCAAGAATAAACAGGATGTGAGATCGCATACCCATGTTCATTTGCACCCCAAAAAATACATAAAAATCACATACCCCATTCCTGAACTCTAACAATCTTCCTGCAACTTATGTGACCTTCTCCCTACCTCTATGGTGACCTTCTCCCCTCCTCCGTGGTGATCTTTTAGAAACTAGAAAAAAATGTTTTTTAATAAAACATTGAGCTTTTGTCTTGTTTCTTTAATTCAAACTTCTTGAATTGCCAAAGTTTTAATTTTTTGGTGTTTCTTTTTGTGCGACCTTCCTCGGATTTAAGATTTAGTTTTGATTTTTTGCGTACTTTTTCCCACGTGTTTTGAAAGAACTACCCTGCTTGTAAGAATATTTTTGCTTTTGCTTTTGATTCCGAACTTCTACGTTTTATGTGTATTATGTTTGTTTTGCCAAAAGCAACCTTTTTTGTGTGACATTATTTAACAAAACATGAGCTTCCACCCAAATTATAAGTACTTTTTTCTCCAAAGCGGATTAGAAGTGATCAACGTAGAGGGATTCACATAAGGAAGAGTTGCGAAAAGAAACATAACACATTGGACTTGAAGACGGAATGAAGAAGTTCAACACACTGGACCGCAGCCATACTAATTACTACAGAAAATTGTGGTTTCCAATTTTTTCACGTACTGGATAGTTTCAATACATGACCTTTCCACACAATAAAATGTGAACTTCTCGGAACACAAATTTCATTGACGACTTTTCTACACACAGAACATACATGAAGGAGGTTGAAGATGTGCACGTGGGATGCATCAACATGCGAGAAAGTTTGGTAGTACTAACTAGCGCACAGAAATAACACCCATTGGAAAGAGTTTCTTAGCAAACTCAGAACATACTTCAAGCATTCCTAGTATTGCCTTCGAACAGGGTTACAATAGTCAGCGGCTTGGTGATTTGCATTTCTGAAGAACAAAAACAGGGACGGTGGTGGCGGTGCAATCCGCGATGACGGATGGTGGCGGCGCCGGTCGGGGGTCGCCGTGCGTCGCCGGCACCTTCACATGGAGACAATGAGGGGTGGCCAGGGCTGCTGCCATCGCCGCACAGCGTCGCCAGTAGGAGGTCCGTGCCACTGCGCCCAGTCAGGAGAGCGATCAATTCCGAAACTGTAAAAACTGAAATACTACCCTGCAAGCGTATCTCCAAAAGAAGAATAAACATGTGCACATGTACTGTAACAGAGTGCAAAGGGCTAAACCTACCTACTTACCTCATGATGATGCCTAAGTTGTATGTACGTATATGCCCATGAATGATTCAGTTAAGTCAGCTGCTCACTGCACTTTATATAGCAGAAACACACCTAATGGAGGGACATGCAATGCAAGGATTCATACAGTCACACTTGAACTTCTATAGTTACAAACATCGGCTAGCAATGCAAGTTCTCCATCTGAACACGCACCTGATCCAACCTACCTCATGCGGCGGAGCTAGAGGAAAGAAGCTGTCCATGGTGGCTCACCGTAGCTAGATGGCGGCAACGCGTTGGGAGTGATACCATGACGCACGAAGGTCGGGGGAGATGGCGCTGATTCCAATGGGTCAAGATATCACTACTTTTTGCAGATCCAAGTATTTCTGAACTTCAGACAAGAAAATAATTTAGAAACACTACATAACTGAACATAGTATAGCAACATGGAACGACATGTAAGCGATGTGGAGAGACAATGTACCTTGGGGCGTCGATGTGCTAGGCAGCCACATGCCATAGCTGCCGGGCGGGGGAGGTGTATCTGTACGCTGCATGCAGTCCGTACAAGAGAAAAGGGTCAAGGGCAGCTTCCTTGTCCATTGCTGAACCCGCAAGTCGATGGAGAAGTCCTCCAGGGAGCATTTGTTGATGTGAACATGAAGCATTTTTTCACCCCAAAGTTGTTGAAAAATCATAGGGAAAATTCATTTAGGTATGAATCAACAGAAGTCCACAAGAAGCTGGGGCACAAGTTCAGAACATGAAGAACACTTGCCGCCGCAATATTTGGAGGAGCATCCCGCAGGAGCGTGCACGACATTTATTTGGCGCAAGGGCCTGGACTCAAAGCTCTGCATTAGTGAGGAGCTGCGGCCGAGAACCTTGAACGGCGCCGGCATGGCCACAGAGTGAGGGTAGCTGCGATTTTCATTTGTGGCCAAGGAGGATTGGGCGCGGGGGCAGCCGTGGTTGGTGTCGTGGAATTGTCACGGCAGATGTCCTTAGTGTCAGGACTTAGTCGCGAGGCCAACGCATCTATGTGGTAGCTTGAGAGGGGTTGAGCGGGACGAGAGACGCGATGTTTTACCCAGGTTCGGCCCCTCACGGTGGAGGTAAAATCCTACATCCTGCTTCATTGATATTGATGATGATGATCACGGTTACAAGAGTGCTCTATTTCGAGAGCTATTTTCTAAACCTAACTTGTCCAACTTCTGGAACTTGTGAATCTTGTCCCTCTTGGGGTGCCCTGCCCCTCCTTATATATGTTGAAGGGGCGGTTTACATGACTAGTCCTATTAGGATTACGATTACTCTATTACAAGTGGAGTCCTATCTTGCTTCCTTTGTAAGGGAATATTCCTTGTGCTTTCCTCATAAACCGGCCCACCATTAAACATGAACCGGCCTTCTGGACCTTGGTCCTCGTCATCCATCTGACCCGCCCACCGGGTCACCAATGAGCCATAATGACCAGGCGGGTTGCTTGTAAACCGCCAGGTCAGGGCGAGTCGCCAGTGAACCGCCAAGTGTCATCCGTATCTCAAGTAAACCGCCAAGTCAAGCCGGGTTATACTTCCGACCAGTTTACGCCGCGGGGTATATCCCCGACATTAGCCCCCAGTTTAATTTGGATTTATCCTTGTTAAACTGATCCTGTAAAACAAACACAAGAACAAACTTGACAGATTATGCTCCGGGTTAAGAATTCTTGTAAACCGGCACCTGATCATCCTTAATTCCTTGTCATTTCCTTCTTCTAGAAAATCCAAGCCAATAAGCCAGCTTCATACTCAATTTGCTGTCATTGGTTTCTCACAGAGAAATATTGTGAAGAATAATCCACTTGAGTCGGCTTCCAAAGCGCCGGCTTAAGAAATATTGGTCTTGAAATACTCATATGATATTCATCCGGTTTGAAGACGTAAAACTTGTCGGTTTATCATTACAAAAATTACCGGGTTAAAAAACAGACGATGCCGGGTCATAATTATTGTTGACACCGAGTCATGTAATTGATCTTCCTGATTTACTCAAAACTGATAATTTGAAGAGTTCCTCCTTTATATGCATAATCCCTATAGCCCCCAAGTCTTGAGTAGAGCAAAGTGGTGACTTAAGACTTGCTTCAATATAAATATTACCTCTTTGAAGAAATCCATGTGTGTTCATCTCAATCACTAGTCAGAACTGAGTATTCCACATATGTAGCCCCCAAGTGTCGGGTTGTCATGCTTGCAGCAACCTGATGCTCAAAAAACTTCAACCAATGTAGCCCCCAAGGGCCGGGTCATTATGCAATAATGAGCAAGGACTTTATAAATATGATCTTGTAAATTTGAACAGCAACGTGTAGCCCCCAAGGGCCTTCTCAGTAAGATAATATTGAGCTGGGACTTTATATATACTTCATTGAAAATAACATCATATGATGTAACTCCCATCATGGGGCTTGAACCCACGTCCACAAGGTTAAGATCTTTGTGCTTTACCAACTGAGGAGTGGACCCTTCAATATAATGGATAAAAACTTGTGTACCTTGAATTGTTGACAGGAGCAATTGGTAGCCCCCAAGGGCCGACTCATTATAATGTAATGAGTCGGGTCTTCAATAAGGCCAATAAAAATGACTTTGCATTAACCCCCAAGTGTCATGGTGCATGCTTGCAGCGACATGAGACTTGCATATTTGACATAATCTCAACTTGAATAATGTATCCCCCAAGTGTCGGGTCGTAAGCCTGCAGCGACTTGGGACTATTCCTTCAATTATAGAATAAATCATATCCATTGATAATATAATGGCCATTGCGCTAAAGCAACTTTGAAAACCTTAATCATAATACTGGTTATTGATAACCATAATAAAATCCAGACATGTTGGCTATTTGAAGATTTGAACAATATAATACAATGATTTATGAGCGCCTGATTCCAATGGCGTAATCCAAATATATACTGACGACTTATAATCCCACGCCGGGCCGGTTTAATAAACACCTGATAATTTATCATCATACTGGCGACTTATAGTCGAAAGCCAGGCCAGGTTAATAAATGCCGGTGATTTATAATTATGCTTTATTCAACCTGTTTCTGCATACAACAAGTTTAAAGTGTCCTAGCGGTTTACCGCCGGACGGGTCATAATGCCCAACATATAACCCGGGTTTATAACCAAGGCTGCACTTAAGAATAATCAAATATGAAATATATCATACCTGTGACATTGAATTACATCGTTGGTTTACCAACTTTTTGTAGTAAGGGTAATAACCCAAATCTTGAGTACTGATAACTCCTCTCATATTTTGCCGGTTTATGATAAAACCGTACCGGGTTGTAATAAACACTGGTTTATTCCATACTGGTGATTTTGAGTCAAAACCAGATCGGGCTGATAGTCTCCAGATTATAATTTGATCATGTACTAACAACTTGCCGTTGAAAGTCAAGCCGGGTTAATGAACGCCGGTATATCCATGCACATATGATACATGCTATGATGATGTAATGATGATGCAACGTATGATGCAATATATGATGATGTATATGTATGATCAAGAGGGTTTAAGCTATGGTTCGGATACGACCAGAGCCCCCACGTAGTCACAATTGTGGCATTGCGCTGATCAAAAGGTGTAGCTATGGTTCAAATACGACCAAGCCCCCAAGTGATTTCCCTAGTGCCCTTATGCCTATCAAGAGGTGTAACTATGGTTCGAACCCATAGCCCCCAAGTGATTTCCCTGGTGGCATTATGCCTATCAAGAGGTGTAGCTATGGTTCGGATACGACCAGGCCCCCAAGTGATTTCCCTAGTGCCCTTATGCCTATCAAGAGGTGTAATTATGGTTCGAACCCATAGCCCCCAAGTGATTTCCCTGGTGGCCTTATGCCTATCAAGAGGTGTAGCTATGGTTCAGATACGACCAAGCCCCCAAGTGATTTCCCTTGAACCGGATTTTAAACCAGCATTCTTCATTTTGAACCGGAATTTTGCAGACGGCCTTTAAATTTTCATCAATATGGTAGTAGCCTCCGGGACCGGGTTATCTTTCCCTCCAACGTCTTGGGGTTCTTGACTTCACTGAAAACCGGCAGCATTTGCTGAGTCATATCATTGTAGCCCTTGAGTCTCAAGGCGGCTCAAGGAGTTGGCTTGAGATTCTCCATATTTGACCATGATATAAACCGGCATAAGTTGTATATTATTGGTGTTGATAGCATGATGTGAATCCACAGAAGGTTGAGGCGACTGCGGCGGGTTATAAATGATCCCGTATGAGCCGGGTCAGCAACTCGGCCAATGGTTCCTTCCAACTGGCGATTTGAAGTTAACCAAACTGTAGTGGCTGCGACTTGTGCGCCTGCCCATTGAGCCACCCAGTGCAGACGGCGGTTTATATGATAATTTGCCTTCATTTTGTTGAAAGAAAACCGGGCTACCCGAGCTATGACTTACTTTATACTCAATAAACACCCCATGCAGACAGGTGCGGCCCGGTGTGTTGATGTAGACCAGGACGCAAGAGGCGAACAGAAAAGATGACCTCAGCATCAGAGGCGGCTCAAACAGATGAACCGGTCGCGGTGTTTGTAAACCGATGCAGACGGGTGAGTCGGCCGCGACGTTTGCAAGCCAACGCGGACAGCGAGTCGGCTGCGACGTTATAAACCGACGTGGGCGGGAGAATCGGCCGCGGGGCCGAACAATAAGCCAATCGCGTGTGTTGATGTAGTGGGGATAGCAACCTGCGCAGGATGAGCGCTAGTGCAAAAATAATATTTGCTCACACCCCTTTTGCAACACCTTTTTGTGAGGAATAATGGTTCCGTGAAAAAATAGCATAAACCAAGTAATTGTTCTTTGATAAAACAATATGTTAAAAATAGATGGATATCACCTGGTTCGTCTGGATGACAGATGAAGTCTTATATTTCGTCCGTAGATCACCTCCAGTAATTTGAACACCGAGTTAATCGCTCGCCCAAGGCAACGGCGGAAACGTTTCACCACAGCAGTGAAAACGGCCCGAGGTGAAATGGTGGATGATGAAGTAGAGGCGGCCCGCAACGGACGCACAGCGACTCGGAACAACATTGCTGCGGCGGCTTGTGGAGGCAGGTCCGCGGGCCATGGCCACAACGACGATAAAAAAATGCACCGACGGCTTGGAACGGCGCGGCGGCCCCGCAAAGAGGTGAAGTGGCGGGTGGACGACCAAGGCCAACTGGGCGGGTCGAGGCGCTGCAATGGCCGCAGCGGCAGTGAAACGAATCCACGCCCACGACCCCATCCACTCCGGGTCATGGTTGTTTTGAATTTTTTTACCTTACCGTGAGGATGATGCTATAGTAGCACTTGCCTTCTTCCGATTCGGATGGATGTAGTCATTAAAGACAGAACACATCTGATCTAGTACTATACTAGTACTCAAGTAGTATTAGCCCTCTTCCCAAAAAGGAATAGTTGATGTTGGCTTTCACGTTGTAGAGTAATAGTAGCACTTTTGCTTTGGTCTTTACGCCAGGGAGTAGTTCTCCATCTAGTTTGATTCCCCTAGACTTGCAACAGCGGAGCCCGATTTGTCAGTTTCGGCAGGTTACGGCTGCGGATAAACAATCTTTGATATGACAGATTGTGAGACTGTGGTAGCAGTCAGGCCGCATCATTCGCCAATTCTCTTCTTCTTTTTTATCTCACGAACTTGGAGACGATACGAATAGTTCTGCACTGCCTCCTTCCCCTGGTCAACTGCAAGTTTCTCGATCATCACGCCGACGTGGTTATGTAACTGCACGATTGCAGCATCGTCGGAAAACAGCAGCTTGTAGCAGACACAAACTCAGATCCCAAGTAGCGGCAGTAGCCCGCACTCAGCGACTTGTGGAAGCGCACCCGAGGCCACCTCAAATTTCTTTTGATCTCAATCTTGTATTACCGGCTCAAAGATAATCATGATTTTGCGCCGGCTCTTCTTCATCTGACCTATCGCGAGCTCCTCGATCCCTAAGAAAGATCCCTTCAAGAACTCAACACCACCGTGCGCAGGACCCACGGTGGGCGCCAACTGTCGTGGAATTGTCACGGCAGATGTCCTTAGTGTTAGGACTTAGTCGCGAGGCAAACGCATCTATGTGGTAGCTTGAGAGGGGTTGAGCGGGACGAGAGACGCGATGTTTTACCCAGGTTCGGCCCCTCACGGTGGAGGTAAAAGCCTACATCCTGCTTCATTGATATTGATGATGATGATCACGGTTACAAGAGTGCTCTATCTCGAGAGCTATTGTCTAAACCTAACCTGTCCAACTTGTGGAACTTGTGAATCTTGTCCCTCTTAGGATGCCCTGCCCCTCCTTATATATGTTGAATGGGCGGTTTACATGACTAGTCCTATTAGGATTAGGATTACTCTATTACAAGTGGAGTCCTACTCTTGCTTCCTTTGTAAGGGAATATTCCTTGTGCTTTCCTCATAAACTGGCCCACCATTAAACGTCAACCGGCTTTCTGGGCCTTGGTCCTCGTCATCCATCTGACCCGCCCGCCGGGTCACCAGTGAGGCATAATGACCAGGCGGGTTGCTTGTAAGCCGCCAGGTCAGGGCGAGTCGCCAGTGAACCGCCAAGTGTCAGCCGGATCTCAAGTAAACCGCCAAGTCTAGCCGGGTTATACTTCCGGCCGGTTTACGCCGCGGGGTATATCCCCGACAGTTGGCGTGGCAACGCACAAGGGAGGAGATGCAGGGCGGCGTTAGAGACTAACCAAGGTGACGCACCAGCGACGGATCATACCAAAACTCTGACCGGTGAACTTCGTGCGACGGCATAGTCGACCTGCAGTAGCACGGGGGGAGACCTGGATGGGATCTGCTCCCCGGTTGGGAGATGCTACGGTGGGGATCCGAGGGAGCACCGACACAGGTGGTCGCCGGCGGGTGGTTGGCCGTCAGGACAGAAAAAGTTATGACGACCATGTCTAGCTC
Source organism: Triticum urartu (assembly GCF_003073215.2). Lineage (NCBI taxonomy): Eukaryota > Viridiplantae > Streptophyta > Magnoliopsida > Poales > Poaceae > Triticum > Triticum urartu. The sequence goes on from NC_053023.1 coordinate 413,270,428, forward strand.
ACCGTAGGAAGGGGAAAGGAAAGGGCAGGCCGACGGTGACCTCCGGAAAGCACAAGATGCTCCCTCAGAACGGGATCTCGACAAACGTAACGGACGTCAGCCTCAAGCAGGGAAGAGCGACGGCGGTCTCGAGCATGGCGACGACATCCGCCTGGTGGAATGAGGGTGGAGGCGGGGTCCGATGCATGGTGGAGGCAGCCGGCATCGGGGTCGGTCCCTGGGGTCGGATCCGCGGCTAGCGGCGTCTAGTTGGCCAGATCTGTGGAGGAGCAATGGCTCCGGTCGACGTATCCGATCATTGGGGAGAGAAGAGGAACTGGCGGCGGCGCGCTGGGAGCATCGGGGTGAGGCGTGGTCCTGGCGTAAGTGGATGAGAAGAGGGTCGGGGAGCGGCGGCGGGGGCCCGGGAGGTGGTGCGGCGGCAGGGATTCCGGGAGGCCACGCGATGGCGGGGGGTCCCGGCGGGTCACGCGGCAGCGGGGTGGTCCGGGTGGCGATGGGATCAGGGGATCGGGGGAAAGATCGAGCAGTTCGGGTCGGGGTGTTTTTTTTTGTCATTGCCGGTTCAGGGAATCCGGGAACGTCTTCACGACTCCTTATAGGGCCCTGTGATCAGAATAACTATTCTAATCCTGGGATTAGAATAGTGTTACTATATATATATATATATCCACTCGGATGTAGGTTTTCATAAAGTACTATTGTTGACATTACCCTTGAGGTAAAAGGTTGGGATGCGAAACAATAAGCCCCTATCTTTCTCTATGTCCGATTGAAACTTTGAATCCATAATTATCGCGTGAGTGTTAGCAATTGTGAAAGAATAAATGATAGTTGAGTTGGACTTGCTGAAAAGCTCTTTAATTGACTCTTTCCGATGTGATGATAAATTCCAATTGCTCCAATGATTGAGATCATAGCTTGTTAGTTCTCAATAAAGTTTTTGATTCATACTTTACCTTGTGAATGAATTGTTACTTTAGCATAAGAAATTATATGGCATTATACGTTGCTATTCTAAAGATGATCATGATGCCCTCATGTCCGTATTTTATTTTTATCGACACCTGTATCTCTAAACATGTGGACATATTTTTCGATTTCAGCTTTCGCTTGAGGACAAGCGAGGTCTAAGCTTGGGGGAGCTGATACGTCCATTTTGCATCATGCTTTTATATTGATATTTATTGCATTATGGGCTGTTATTACACATTATATCACAATACTTATGCCTATTCTCTCTTATTTTATAAGGTTTACATGAAGACGGAGAATGCCGGCAGCTGAAATTCTGGACTAGAAAAGGAGCAAATATTAGAAACCTATTTTGCACAACTCCAAAAGTCCTGAAACTTCATGGAGCATTTTTTGGAATATATAAAATATATTGGGCGAAGAAAGTAACAGAGGGGGGCCACCAGCCAGCCACAAGGGTCGAGGGCGCGCCCTGCCCCCCTGGGCGCGACCCCCGACCTTGTGGGCCCCCTGACAGGCCTTCGGTGCCCATCTTTTGGCTATATGGTGTGTTTTGGCCTGGAAAAATAAGAAAGAAGCTTTTGGGACGAAGCGCCGCCGTCTCGAGGCGGAACCTGGGCAGAACCAATCTAGGGCTCTGGCGGAGCTATTCTGCCGGGGAAACATCCCTCCGGGAGGGGGAAATCATCGCCATTGTCATCGCCATCGATCCTCTCATCGAGAGGGGGTCAATCTCCATCAACATCTTCACCAGCACCATCTCCTATCAAACTCTAGTTCATCCCTTGTATTGGATCTTGGTCCCAAAACCTCATATTGGTACCTGTGGTTTGCTAGTATTGTTGATTACTCCTTGTAGTTGAGGCTAGTTGGTTTATCCGGTGGATGATTATATTTTCAGATCCTTAATGATAATTAATACTCCTCTGATCTTGATCATAATTATGCTTTGTGAGTAGTTACGTTTGTTCCTTAGGACATGGGAGAAGTCTTGTTATAAGTAATCATGTGAATTTGGTATTCGTTCGATATTTTGATGAGATGTATGTTGTCTCTCCTCTAGTGGTGTTATGTGAACATTGACTACATGACACTTCACCATTATTTGGGCCTAGGGGAAGGCATTGGAAAGTAATAAGTAGATGATGGGTTGCTAGAGTGAAAAAAGCTTAAACCCTAGTTTATGCATTGCTTCGTAAGGAGCTGACTTGGATCCATATGTTTCATGCTATAGTTAGGTTTACCTTAATTCTTCTTTCATAGTTGCGGATGCTTGCGAGAGGGGTTAATCATAAGTGGGAGGCTTGTCCAAGGAAGGGCAACACCCAATCACTGGTCCACCCACATATCAAATTATCAAAGTAACGAACGTGAATCATATGAGCATGATGAAAACTAACTTGACAACAATTCCCATGTGTCCTCGGGAGCGCTTTGCTTTATATAAGAGTTTGTCCAGGCTTGTCCTTTGCTACAAAAAGGATTGGGCCACCTTTTTGCACACTTTATTTACTTGTTACCCGTTACAATTTATCTTATCACAAAACTATCTGATACCGATAATTTCAGTGCTTGCAGAGAATACCTTGCTGAAAATCGCTTGTCATTTCCTTCTGCTCCTCGTTGGGTTCGACACTCTTACTTATTGAAAGTACTACGGTAGATCCCCTATACTTGTGGGTCATCACATGACATCTTTTGTCCTACCCTCCCGTGGCAGCGTGGTCCTATTGGAAACTAAGGGATATTAAGGCCTCCTTTTAATAGAGTACCGGACCAAAGCATTAGCACTTAGTGAATACATGAACTCCTCTAAAAGGATCGAGATGGATCTAGAGGGGGGGGGGGTGAATAGGTACAATTACAATTTTTAATTATTACTTAGCAATTTTAGGCAATAATGCGGAATATGAAAGTGAGCCTAAGAATTGCAAGTATGATGCTAAGAGCTAAGTAAGGTAAACAAGTAACACAACTATGTGAGTAAGCACGCACAATATGATATAATTAAGGCCTAAGAGACAAGTAACCACAAGAGGAAGTTAGGGTTAGGGATAACTGCAACTTATAGAGACGAGGATGTATGCCGATGTTCACTTCCTTGGAGGGAAGCTACGTCACCGTTAGAGAGGTGGATGTTACCACGAAGGCATACCAACGCCACGAAGGCTCACCCTATTCTCCCTTTGAGACAACACCATGAAGGTGTTTCTCAACCAATAGTGGTAGACCTTGGGGTGGTCTACAAACCCTCACAAACTTTCTGGGGGTAATCACAATGGTCGATTCCTCTTTGAAAGACTCCTACCGCCTAGGAGTCTCCAACCTCCAAGAGTAACAAGAACGATGGGGAAAATCTCAAGACTTGCTCAAATCATGAATTCCTTTGGTGCAAAGAAGGGGAAGGAGTGGTTCTATCACTTGGACGGACAACTTCTCTCAAATGCTCTCAAATCCCTTAGGGATCTAAGATTTGGTGTAGAAGAGTGAGAGAGAGAGAGTGAAATGTGTTCTAGGGTTTCCTCAAAGTGACTGGTCAACCCACTCCCGTGGGGGAAGAGGGCTATATATAGTGTGAGTGCAAATATGGCTATTGTAGTGTAAGTGACAGGGTAGGCCAGACATCTGGGACAAGGGCCGAACATCCGGCCTAGCATAGTATATGTGAAGTGAAACAGAAATAGAGTACAAAGAAGAGGGCCAGACATGCGGTGCACAACCCGGACATCCGGTGTGATTGGAAGACCCGGACATCTGGCAAGTGACCAGACATCCGACTACTTTACAGAACTGAAAACGCTTACTGGATAGCTTGAGCCGGAGATCCGACATGGATTCCCGGAAATCCGGCGAGACTGGAGAGCCCGAACTTTCGGCATGGAGGGCCAGACATCCGGAAGAAGACACTAGCACATAGTGATCTCTGGATAGCAGGGTCCGGATATCTAGCATGCGGGCCGGATATCCGGCAGGTGGCCCAGACATCCGGCATGCAGCCCAGACATCCGGCAAGGCCAGAAACAGAACAAGCATAAGAATATAGTGATAGATCCAAAGACTTCAGGATGGAGTTTTGTGGCATGAGCAATTCTTTTACTAACCCTACCGCCCCCTCTTAGTAGTGCGGGATCCTATACCCAAGAAAACAAATATGCAATCTTTTTGATACTTCTTCCTTGAGTAAAATCAACTTCGTATGTTCATGATCCACACACTATTGATGAACCGGGGACTAACACTTGAGATTCACTTGACAAACATAGTTAGTCCCCTACATGTATATTATCATCAACGTCAAAACTTGATGTAAAGGCATGATTGCACTTTCAATCTCCCCCTTTTTGTTTGTTGATGACAATCATACACGTAGTATCATAGATGAAATAAATGGATTTAGCATTGTAATTCATGAGAGCATTATACAATATGTGTTCCTATTTGCTTTAGCTCCCCCTCGTTGTGTGCATAAGATGTTTAGAATGTACTGCACAAATTCACATGGTAGCATATGTAGCTCAAAAGATAGGTAAGTAAGACGAGCATACATGAGACAAACATAACAACAACCCATAGCAACAACAACTCAAAGCCACAAGGATAACAACATAGTCTCATACGATTAAGTACCATATGTAGCATACATAAGGAGTTTTACTCATAGCAAACACAAATAGGAATATATAGCATGACCAAACTAAGATACTACTTCTCCCCCTTTGACAGCAACATGCAAAAAGGGGCAAAGAACTAGAAGAACTCCATAGAAATCACTCATGGCTGATGTCATTATCAACAACACTACCCTCAAAGAACTCGGTGTACTCGTCACGAGACAGGAACCCTAAGGTGGAAGAGGAAGGTGCTGCGGGAATGGGATCATCATCGCTCACGGGACTCCCATGGTCGTGAAGGCGCTGCTTGAGCTGATTCTTGGAGATGATGAGGCGCTTCTGAACATCATGATTTTGCTAACAGTTAAAAGTGATAGCCTTCATAATAGCAGACTGAGCCTTTCCCAAGAACGAGGCAAGACGTCCACGTGGCGCGGTCGAGGAGGAAGGCACAGAGGAACCTGTGGGCTGAGTCCCACCAGCAGAGTCCCTAGGTGGACGAGGTGCAACAGATGGTGCAGGTGCTATCACACGCATATGAGTGGGAGGTTTCCAAATGGAATGCACAACCGTCTTTGCAACCTCAAAAGGAGCAGTGTGATCAATCAACGCCTTAATGAATGGAGCATGAGGGAATTGGCACGTCCGAAGAAAGCTGGAGACTCGGATCTCATGCCAAATGTAATTGGCTGTGTCAAGAGGCTTGGTAGGCTCTTCATGCATACGAACCATCAAGTGAATGCAGTAGTTGCGAGCCCTTGAGCAATCTCCCTTCTTAGGATAGAGAGTGCGAAGCACACACTGATAGAGAATGTAGTAGGGAGACCTGAAGATGGATACCTCATTGGGTGGATATGCATGTTCCTCCGAAGTGAGTTGAGGGATAGGCTTAACAAGAGGCATGCAATCATCAATCCCTTTGGGCTTATGCATAGGATCCAGATTGTGGATGTGATGACCAACGCCGGAGAGGCCCAAAATCTGAACAAAACAGTCATAGGTGACGCTTAGCACAGTATCGTCGGTCATCCAGGTGAGAGTGTTGTTGGGGCCAAAGAAGCAGGGTGGCATAGAACTGAAGGATGGTAGCTTCATTCCAATCACACTCGAAGGTCATTGCTGGACCGGGAGTCATGTCATCAATAATCTTGACCGGGTTGCCAAGAAACATGGCAGGATGATCACACATGAACTGAAGATCCAAGTATTTATGAGGAGCAAGTCCACAACCCCGGACGAAGCTAGAGTAGAGATCCCGCTGATACGTCTCCAACGTATCTATAATTTTTGATTGCTCCATGCTATATTATCTACTGTTTTGGACATTATTGGGCTTTATTATCCACTTTTATATTATTTTTGGGACTAACCTATTAATCGGAGGCGCAACCCAGAATTGTTGTTTTTTGCCTGTTTTAGGGTTTCGAAGAAAAGGAATATCGAACAGAGTACAAACGGAATGAAACCTTCGGGAATGTGATTTTTAGGAAGATTATGATCTGGGAGACTTGGACCCTACATCAAGAAAGAAAAGAGGAGGCCACGAGGTAGGGGGGCGCGCCTACCCCCTAGGCGCGCCCTCCACCCTCATGGGCCCCCTGTTGCTCCACCGACGTACTCCTTCCTCCTATATAAACCTACGCACCCCCAAACGATCAGATACGGAGCCAAAAACCTAATTCCACCGCCGCAACTTTCTGTATCCACGAGATCCCATCTTGGGGCTTGTTCCGGAGCTCCGCCGGAGGGGGCATCGATCACGGAGGGCTTCTACATCAACACCATAGCCCCTCCGATGAAGTGTGAGTAGTTTACCTCAGACCTACGGGTCCACAGTTAGTAGCTAGATGGGTTCTGCTCTCTTTTTGGATCTCAATACAATGTTCTCCCCCTCTCTTGTGGAGAACTATTCTATGTAATCTTCTTTTTGCGGTGCGTTTGTTGAGACCGATGAATTGTGGGTTTATGATCAAGTCTATCTATGAATAATATTTGAATCTTCTCTGAATTCTTTTATGTATGATTGGTTATCTTTGCAAGTCTCTTCGAATTATCAGTTTGGTTTGGCCTACTAGATTGATCTTTCTTGCAATGGGAGAAGTGCTTAGCTTTGGGTTCAATCTTGCGGTGTCCTTTCCCAGTGACAGTAGGGGCAGCAAGGCACGTATTGTATTGTTGCCATCGAGGATAACAAGATGGGTTTTTCTTCATATTGCATGAGTCTACCCCTCTACATCATGTCATCTTGCTTAAGGCGTTACTCTATTTTTAACTTAATACTCTAGATGCATGCTGGATAGCGGTCGATGAGTGGAGTAATAGTAGTAGATGTAGGCAGGAGTCGGTCTACTTGTCTCGGACGTGATGCCTATATACATGATCATGCCTAGATATTCTCATAACTATGCTCAATTCTGTCAATTGCTCAAGAGTAATTTGTTCACCCACCGTAGAATACTTATGCTCTTGAGAGAAGCCACTAGTGAAACCTATGGCCCCCGGGTCTATCTTCATCATATTAATCTCCTACTACTTAGTTATTTCCTTTGCTATTTACTTTGCCTTTATTTTACTTTGCATCTTTATCATAAAAATACCAAAAATATTATCTTATCATATCTATCATATCTCACTCTCGTAAGTGGCCTTATAGGGATTGACAACCCCTATTTGCGTTGGTTGTGAGGATTTATTTGTTTTGTGCAGGTACAAGGGACTCGCGTGTAGCCTCCTACTGGATTGGTACCTTGGTTCTCAAAAACTGAGGGAAATACTTACGCTACTTTGCTGCATCATCCCTTCCTCTTCGGGGAAAACCAACGCAGTGCTCAAGAGGTAGCAAGAAGGATTTCTGGCGCCGTTGCCGGGGAGGTCTACACAAAAGTCAACATACCAAGTACCCATCACATACCCTTATCTCCCACATTACATTATTTTCCATTTGCCTCTCGTTTTCCTCTCCCCCACTTCACCCTTGCCGTTTTATTCGCCCTCTCTCTCTCTATCCTCCCTCTCCTTCTCCGTTTGCTTTAATGTCTTACTTGGCTCATTTGCTTGTTTGGTTGGAATAGTTATTTATTCATTGCTAAACAGAGAACCTAAGATCTATGGATCGTCATCCGCTTGGTAATATTTTTAAGAGATCCAATTATGATGAACCAATTGCTAGTGAGTTCTGTGCACTAGATTATCTTTATGAGGTTTTGCTTGAAATTCGTGAATTTGAAAAGTGTGATGAATTACTTTATGAAGCAATTCATGATAGATCTTTGAATAAAAAGCTTGATTGCAATGATTTTTACTATAAACTCTCTTGATGTCAATTGTGCTAATCATATGCAAAACCCTAAGCTTAGGGATGCTAGTTTTGCTATGTCCTCTACTTGTTGCAATGATCATGATTGGGGTGATTCTTCTTATGATATTGAAAATTTATTTAAGCCCCATGATGAATATGAGATAGATAATAGTGTTTGCAATATTATTAAAAGTGGGTTTGGAAGAGTGTCAACTTTAGATCCCACATATTTGGAGAATGTTCAATCTTATGAATTTTTTGATAAAGTGTGTCTGGAAAGGTCATGATTTTAGTTAATGTTAATCCCACTATTTTGGAAGAGTGTCAACTTTGCATGCATGTGGATCGTGTTGAAAATATTTTATGTGATAGCTATTTTGTTGAATTTGCTTATGATCCTACATATAATTATTACGAGAGAGGAAAATATGGTGGTAGAAATTTTCATGTTACTAAACTACCTCTCGTTATGTTCAGATTGCCATTGTTTCTTTCCGCTTCCTCGCATATGCTAGTTTTTGCTTGCCTTGATAATTTTTTTGCCTATAAGATGCCTATGCATAGAAAGTATGTTAGACTTAGATGTGTTTGTCACGTGTTTTATGATGCTCTCTTTGTGCTTCAACTCTTGTCTTTCATGTGAGCATCATTGAAATATTATGCCTAGCTATAAGGCCTTAAAGAAAAGCGCTTGTTGGGAGACAACCCAATATTTATCCTTGCTGTTATTCAATAAATAATTTATCTAGCCTCTGTTTTGATTGTGTTCTTTTGTGTTTAATTAGTGTTTGTGCCAAGTAGAACCGTTGGGAAGACTTGGGGAAAGTCTTGTTGAACTTGCTGTAAAAAACAGAAACTTTAGCGCTCACGAGAACTGCTGTAATTTTTATTTGGAAAGTGATATTTAGTTAATTCTTTTTGAAGATGATTAATAGATAAATTCCTCACGTCCATCAATTTATTTTAGAATTTTTGGGGTTTCAGATCTTGCGCTAGCTACAGATTACTACAGACTGTTCTGTTTTTGACAGTTTCTGTTTTCGTGTGTTGTTTGCTTATTTTGATGAATCTATGGCTAGTAAAATAGTTTATAAACCATAGAGAAGTTGGAATACAGTAGGTATAACACCAATATAAATAAATAATGAGTTCATTACAGTACCTTGAAGTGGTCTTTTATTTTCTTTCGCTAACGGAGCTCACGAGATTTTCTACTTTAAGTTTTGTGTTGTGAAGTTTTCAAGTTTTGGGTAAAGATTTGATGGATTATGGAACAAGGAGTGGCAAGAGCCTAAGCTTGGGGATGCCCATGGCACCCCCAAGATAATCTAAGGACACCTAAAAGCCAAAGCTTGGGGATGCCCCGGAAGGCATACCCTCTTTCGTCTACTTCTATCGGTAACTTTACTTGGAGCTATTTTTTATTCTCCACATGATATGTGTTTTGCTTGGAGCGTCTTGTATTATTTGAGTCCTTGCTTTTTAGTTTACCACAATCATCCTTGCTGTACACACCTTTTAAGAGAGCCATACATGATTTGGAATTTGTTAGAATACTCTATGTGCTTCGCTTATATCTTTTGAGTTATATAATTTTGCTCTAGTACTTCACTTATATCTTTTAGAGCACGGTGGTGGATTTGTTTTATAGAAACTATTGATCTCTCATGATTCACTTAGATTATTTTGAGAGTCTTAATAGCATGGTAATTTTCTTAAAATCCTAATATGCTAGGTATTCAAGAATAAAAAAAATTCTCTTATGAGTGTGTTGAGTACTATGATAAGTTTGGTACTAGATAATTGTTTTGAGATATGGAGATGGTGATATTAAAGTCATGCTAGTTGAGTAGTTGTGAATTTGAGAAATACTTGTGTTGAAGCTTGTGATTCCCGTAGCATGCACATATGGTGAACCGTTATGTGATGAAGTCGGAGCATGATTTATTTATTGATTGTCTTCCTTATGAGTGGCGGTTGGGGATGAGCGATGGTCTTTTCCTACCAATATATCCCCCTAGGAGCATGCGCGTAATACTTTGCTTTGATAACTTGTAGATTTTTGCAATAAGTATATGAGTTCTTTATGACTAATGTTTAGTCCATGGATTATACGCACTCTCACCCTTCCACCTTTGCTAGCCTCTCTAATACCGCGCACCTTTCGCCGGTATCATACACCCACCATATACCTTCGTCAAAACAGCCACCGTACCTACATATTATGGCATTTCCATAGCCATTCCGAGATATATTGCCATGCAACTTTCCACTGTTCCGTTTATTATGACACACTCCATCATTGTCATATTTCTTAGCATGATCATGTAGTTGACATCGTATTTGTGGCAAAGCCACCATTCATAATTCTTTCATACATGTCACTCATGCATCATTGCATATCCTGGTACACCGCCGGAGGCATTCACATAGAGTCATATTTTGTTCTAAGTATCGAGTTGTAATTGTTGAGTTGTAAGAAAAATAAAAAGTGTGATGATCATCATTATTAGAGCATTGTCCCAGTGAGGAAAGGATGATGGAGCCTATGATTCCCGCACAAGTCGGGATGAGACTCCGGATGAAAAAAAAAGAGAAAGAAAATAGGCCATAAAAAAGAAAAGGCTCAAATAAAAAAATGAGAAAAAAGAGAGAAGGGACAATGTTACTATCCTTTTACCACACTTGTGCTTCAAAGTAGCACCATGATCTTCATAGTAGAGAGTCTCTCATGTTATCACTTTCATATACTAGTGGGAATCTTTCATTACAGAACTTGGCTTGTATATTCCAATGATGGGCTTCCTCAAAATGCCCTAGGTCTTCATGAGCAAGCAAGTTGTATGCACACCCACTTAGTTTCTTTTTGAGCTTTCATATACTTATAGCTCTAGTGCATCCGTTGCATGGCAATCCCTACTCACTCACATTGATATCTATTGATGGGCATCTCCATAGCCCGTTGATACGCCTAGTTGATGTGAGACTATCTTCTCCCTTTTTGTCTTCTCCACAACCACCACTCTATTCCACCTATAGTGCTATATCCATGGCTCACACTCATGTATTGCGTGAAGATTGAAAAAGTTTTGAGAACGTCAAAAGTATGAAACAATTGCTTGGCTTGTCATCGGGGTTGTGCATGATTTAAATATTTTGTGTGGTGAAGATAGAGCATATCCAGACTATATGATTTCATAGGGATAACTTTCTTTAGCTATGTTCTTTTGAGAAGACATAACTGCTTTGTTAGTATGTTTGAAGTATTATTATTTTTATGTCAATATGAACTTTTGTCTTGAATCTTTCGGATCTGAATATTCATACCACAATTAAGAAGAATTACATTAAAATTATGCCAAGTAGCACTCCACATCAAAAATTCTGTTTTTATCATTTACCTACTCGAGGACGAGCAGGAATTAAGCTTGGGGATGCTTGATTCGTCTCCAACGTATCTATAATTTTTGATTGCTCCATGCTATATTATCTACTGTTTTGGACATTATTGGGCTTTATTATCCACTTTTATATTATTATTGGGACTAACCTATTAATCGGAGGCCCAGCCCAGAACTGATGTTTTTTGCCAAGGAATATCAAATGGAATGAAACCTTTGGGAACGTGATTTTTAGGAAGATTATGATCCGGGAGACTTGGACCCTACGTCAAGAAAGAAAAGAGGAGGCCACGAGGTAGGGGGCCGCGCCTACCCCCAAGGCACGCCCTCCACCCTCGTGGGCCCCCTATTGCTCCACCGACGTACTCCTTCCTCCTATATATACCTACATACCCCCAAACGATCAGATACGGAGCCAAAAACCTAATTCCACTGCCGCAACTTTCTGTATCCACGAGATCCCATCTTGGGGCCAGTTCCGGAGCTCCGCCGGAGGGGGCATTGATCACGGAGGGCTTCTACATCAACACCATAGCCCCTCCGATGAAGTGTGAGTAGTTTACCTCAGACCTACGGGTCCATAGTTAGTAGCTAGATTGTTTTTATCTCTTTTTGGATCTCAATACAATGTTCTCCCCCTCTCTTGTGGAGAACTATTCGATGTAATCTTGTTTTTGCGGTGTGTTTGTTGAGACCGATGAATTGTGGGTTTACGATCAAGTCTATCTATGAATAATATTTGAATCTTCTCTGAATTCTTTTATGCATGATTGGTTATCTTTGCAAGTCTCTTCGAATTATCAATTTGATTTGGCCTACTAGATTGATCTTTCTTGCAATGGGAGAAGTGCTTAGCTTTGGGTTCAATCTTGCGGTGTCCTTTCCTAGTGACAGTAGGGGCAGCAAGGCACGTATTGTATTGTTGCCATCGAGGATAACAAGATGGGGTTTTATTCATATTGCATGAGTTTATCCCTCTACATCATGTCATCTTGCTTAAGGCGTTACTCTGTTTTTAACTTAATACTCTGGATGCATGCTGGATAGTGGTCGATGAGTGAAGTAATACTAGTAGATGCAGGCAGGAGTCGGTCTACTTGTCTCGGACGTGATGCCTATATACATGATCATGCCTAGATATTCTCATAACTATGCTCAATTCTGTCAATTGCTTAACAGTAATTTGTTCACCCACCGTAGAATACTTATGCTCTCGAGAGAAGCCACTAGTGAAACCTATGGCCCCCGGGTCTATCTTCGTCATATTAATCTCCTACTACTTAGTTATTTCCTTTGCTATTTACTTTTCCTTTATTTTACTTTGCATCTTTATCATAAAAATACCAAAAATATTATCTTATCATATCTATCATATCTCACTCTCGTAAGTGGCCTTATAGGGATTGACAACCCCTATTTGCGTTGGTTGTGAGGATTTATTTGTTTTGTGCTGGTACGAGGGACTCGCGTGTAGCCTCGTACTGGATTGATACCTTGGTTCTCAAAAACTAAGGGAAATACTTACGCTACTTTGCTGCATCATCCCATCCTCTTCGGGGAAAACCAACGCAGTGCTCAAGAGGTAGCACCTGCTACATGCGAGTACGGAATCGAGGATCCTCAGCATCAGCCGCCATCTCATATTGGTTGACATCCCGTTGAAACTCAAGATATGGACCAGCCCCCTCGGTTGTGAAATCATGAGTGGGGCGATCCCCGCTGAAGGGGATCTCCATGGAGATGCGGCAACCACGGACCACAGGCATCGCAAAGCCCCGGACCTGAGGCACGGGCGCCCTCCGAGTGCCTGGTTTCGACTGTCCAACTGGGCTCCTCAGGGCAATGACTTCCTCTTCCTCCCCAACATAGTCTTCATCATCCGGATCAGAGGCCGGCGGACTCGGTGAAGGTTCCTGGCGCTTCTTCTTGGGACCGGTGGTGGTCTTCTTCTTCTTAGGTCGAGCATGTTCCTCGGAGTCGGTGGAACCTTGCCGGCGATCGACTGAAACGGATACACGGTAGGGGTACCGATGAGAAGGAGTCAAATAGGTAAGAACAAGGATAAAGCAAATTAAACAGTGAGGATGTGAACATTTTTGAACATGACCATAGGACAAGTCCAAGTGGTAGATCAAAATATTAACATGCACATGGTTAAGTTGTTTAGCCAAGTACAGAGAGAGCATTTTAGGCTAGGCAATTGACATCAAATCTCTAGAGAAATATATATATATATATATATATATATCAAGATAGTCATGAGAGATAATGAAAACCTAGAATGGTTGGGCCAAATGAGAAAATAGGCAAGAGCATATCATAGCCATACCCCGGGAGGAAGGAGGAGGACCGCATTGCTTGGTACGCGCCATGAAGAACTCCAGCGGCCGACCCTCAAGACAACACCCGAACCGGTCCTTCCCGAGTGATTCACACCGCAACCTTAGAAATGAATTGGGTGGAAGCGTAGATCGGGAGGAGATGAGGGCGTGGGCAGGAGATCGGGGCTGGAGGATGGAGGAGATGGCTGGGGCAGCGCCAGAGCATAGCCTGGAGGTGGCGGCGATTTGAGATAGATGAGGAGAGCGAGAGAGCAAATAATGGGGAACTTCCCCCAAATCCTGAGCCCCCCCCCGTTTTGTGTGTCTGTGGGCGACAGGCCGGACATCCGGGGGCCAAGCCCGGATATCCGGCGACTAGAGGTGAGAGAACAAAACTCTAGGGCCTGGATGTCCGACTACTGGAGGTGCCCGGCAATTTTTGAGCAGCAAAGAATTGCTAGGGCCCGGATGTCCGGCAGTGGAGCCGGATGTCCGGCCACTTGACAGAGATACCAACTGGGAGAGGACAGTGTAAGGGCCATATAGTGATTTTTTGTGATATAGACTCTGCCAAGGAGATTTAGGTATTGTAGATATGAAGAACAAAATAATTTTATGGTCATACTAAGATGCGCAAAATAACCCAACAACATTAAGGGAAGAAAGGTTCATATTAAGTAGTGCACAAGCGGTGACCGAAGTCACCATGTTTGAGCATATGGGACATAGTACCGCAAAGATTTCGACTTTGGGTACATAGTCACGACTCCATCATTTAAAGCACCATAATTCAAAAACCATGATAACTTTGAGAGTGTTTGTTCTATTTATGCATTATGTAGGGTGAGAGTACTCATGAATTGAATGCCCCCCCTAAATATATGCCTACATCAAGACAAGACATTAAGTACATGCCTGGATGGGTACTAGATTTCACATAATGTTGTCAAGCTCCAAGATACCAAGTTCACGCCTAAGTTGACGAAACCTTGCTTCATCCAATGGCTTGGTGAAAATCTTGGCAAGTTGCATATCTGTGCCAACATGAGCAATATCAATGTCACCCTTTTCCACATGATCTCTCAAGAAATGATACCTAATATCAATGTGCTTGGTGCGGGTATGATCTTTGGTATTCTCAACAATATTGATGGCACTTTCATTATCACATAGAAGAGGCACATGTCTATAGGTGATACCGTAATCCTTCAAAGTTTGCCTCATCCATAGTAATTGAGTTACACAAATGGCGGTTGCAATGTATTCGGCTTCGGCGGTAGAGAGGGCAACACATTTTTGTTTCTTTGAGGACCAACTTACCAAGGAGCGTCCAAGAAATTGACATGCACTGGAGGTGGACTTACGATCCACTTTGTCTCTAGCCCAATCCGCATCCGTGTACCCAATGAGATCAAACTTAGCATCCTTGGGATACCATAGACCCAAATTTGGGGTGTGAACAAGGTATTTAAGAATATGCATAACCGCCTTATGATGAATTTCCCTAGGGCAAGCTTGAAATCTAGCACACATGCATACACTGAACTGATATCTGGTCTAGATGCACAAAGATAAAGCAATGAACCAATCATAGAGCAGTAAATAGATGGGTCAAAAGGGATACCGTTTGTGTCTTCAGTGAGTATAATTTTTGTTGGCATATGTGTCTTACATGGACTAGCATCAAACATGCCAAACTTCTCTAGGATATCCTTGAGGTACTTTTCTTGATACAAGAAAATTCCTTCTTTAAATTGTTGAATCTGGAATCCGAGAAAGAACTTCAAATCCGCATTGAGTGACATCTCAAAGTTCTTTGTCATGGAAGCCGCAAACTTCTTGCACAAATGAATGTTAGGAGAACCAAAAATGATATCATCTACATAGATTTGGCATAAGATCAAATCACGCTTGTACCTCTTAGTAAAAAGAGTGGGATCGATCACCCCTCTCACAAAACCATCATTGAGTAAAAACTTCTTAAGATGATCATACCAAGCACGAGGTGCTTGTTTGAGGCCATACAAAGCCTTATGAAGTTTATACACATAGTCTTTGTGATCAGGATCAATGAACCCAGGTGGTTGTGATACATACTTCTTCTTGTAGAGGACCGTTAAGGAAAGCACTCTTCACATCCATTTGATGTAATGTAGAACCATTGAAAGCAACATAAGCAAGTAAGATGCGAATAGATTCAAGATGGGCAACGGGAGCAAAGGTCTCACCAAAGTCCAAACCTTCAACTTGTGAGTACCCTTGTGAGTAGCCTTGTTGCGAATGATTATACCATTCTCATCTTGCTTGTTCCTGAAAATCCATTTTGTTCCAATGCCATTGTGTCCCATAGTTGGCCTCTTCACTAATGACCACACTTGGTTGCGTTCAAAGCTATTCAACTCTTCTTGCATAGCAATGAGCCAATCGTTGTCCATCAATGCTTCTTGTACCTTGAGAGGCTCAACACTAGACACAAATGAGAAGTGAGCACAAAAGTTTGTCAATTGTTTACGAGTGACTCTACCTTCCGATATGCCGGTGAGAATTTTATCAACATCAACACGGCCGGTCACACGGGGCATGATGGAGGTTAGAGTTTTGCGAGGTTCAACTTCATGTCCATCATCCACGTCCTCAACATATGGATCATTATGTGTGGTGGAAGATCTTCTTATTCATATTGCATTTGTTGAGGTTCATCATCAATGATTGCACTTTCTTGTTCTTGAACTAGGTGATGATCTTGCTCATGGAGATGATCATGATGAGGGACTTGATCATCTTCTTGTTCTTGAACTAGGGGCATCCGTTGAGCAATAGGAGCTTGTGGTGGTATGGTTATTGAGGTAGTTTGATGATGAGTGAAGCTTCCATATTCTTCTTCAACATCATGAGGTTCTTGTTCCATTGGAGGAAGTGCACCAACACCCATGGTCAAAATATCTTGAGAAGAATCTTCTTCACCTACATCACTTAGATCAACTTGCTCCCCCTGGGAGCCATTAAATTCATCAAACACCACACCACAAGTTTCTACAACACATCCATTGGATTTGTTGTAGACTCTATACACTACAAAAAAGACACTTCCATGATGATACGTGTTTGTCACAATAGGTCACGTTTTCTGTCATGCATGTACATCTACAATGATTTTATGACATAATCAAGATAGTCATATCTGTACTGTGATAGAAGTGTTCCATGACATTACCAAAATTATCATCATGGAAGTGTCCACTTCCATGACGATAAATCACGCTTTCTGAAGGAAATATGCCCTAGAGGCAATAATAAAGTTGTTATTTATATTTCCTTATATCATGATAAATGTTTATTATTCATGCTAGAATTGTATTAACCGGAAACTTAGTACATGTGTGAATACATAGACAAACAGAGTGTCACTAGTATGCCTCTACTTGACTAGCTCGTTGAATCAATGATGGTTATGTTTCCTGACCATAGACATGAGTTGTCATTTGATTAGTGGGATCACATCATTGGAGAATGATGTGATTGACTTGACCCATCCGTTAGCTTAGCATGATGATCGTTTAGTTTGTTGCTATTGCTTTCTCCATAACTTATACATGTTTCTATGACTATGAGATCATGCAACTTCCGAATACCGGAGGAACACGTAGTGTGCTATCAAACGTCACAACGTAACTAGGTGACTATAAAGATGCTCTACAGGTGTCTCCGATGGTGTTTGTTGAGTTGGCATAGATCGAGATTAGGATTTGTCACTCCGAGTATCAGAGAGGTATCTCTGGGCCCTCTCGGTAATGCACATCACTATCAGCCTTGCAAGCAATGTGACTAATGAGTTAGTTGCAGGATGATGAATTATGGAATGAGTAAAGAGACTTGCCGGTAACGATATTGAACTAGGTATTGAGATACCGACGATCGAATCTCGGGCAAGTAACATACTGATGACAAAGGGAAAAACGTATATTGTTATACGGTTTGACCGATAAAGATCTTCGTAGAATATGTAGGAACCAATATGAGCATCCAGGTTCTGCTATTGGTTATTGACCGGAGATGAGTCTCAGTCATGTCTACATAGTTCTCGAACCCGTAGGGTTCGCACGCTTAATGTTCGGTGACGATCGGTGTTATGAGTTTATGTGTTTTGATGTGCCAAATGTAGTTCGGAGTCCCGGATATGATCACGGACATGACGAGGAGTCTCGAAATGGTCGAGACATAAATATTGATATATTGGATGGCTATATTCGGACACCGAAAGTGTTCCGGGTGATTTCGGAGAAAACCGGAGTGTCAGAGGGTTACCAGAACCCCCCCCCCCCCCCCCCCCCCCCCCCGGGGAACTAATGGGCCACATGGGCCTTAGTGGAGAGAGAGAGGAACGGCCAGGGCAGGCCACGCGCCCCTCCCCCACTGGTCTGAATTGGACTATGGAAGGGGGGGGGCAGCGCCCCCCTTTCCTTCTCCCTCTCCTCCTTCCTTTCCCCTTCTTAGTAGGACTAGGAAAAGGGGAGTCCTACTCCTACTAGGAGGAGGACTCCTCCTATCCTGGCGCGCCCCAAGGGCCGGCCGGCCTCCCCCTTGCTCCTTTATATACAGGGGCAGGGGGCACCCGATAGACACACAAGTTGATCATTGATCTCTTAGCCGTGTGCGGTGCCCCCTCCACCATAATCCACCTCGGTCATATCGCTGTAGTGCTTAGGCGAAGCCCTGTGCCGGTAGCTTCATCATCACCGTCATCACGCCGTCGTGCTGACGAAGCTCTCCCTCGACACTTAGCTGGATCGAGAGTTCCTGGGACGTCACCGAGCCGAACGTGTGTAGATCACGGAGGTGCCGTACTTTTGGTACTAGGATCGGTCGGATCGTGAAGACGTACGACTACATCAACCGCGTTGTCATAACGCTTCCGCTTACGGTCTACGAGGGTACATGGACATCACCCTTCCCTCTCATTGCTATGCATCACCTTGATAGATCTTGCGTGTGCGTAGGAAAATTTATGAAATTACTTCGTTCCCCAACAGTGGCATCCGAGCCAGGTCTATGCGTAGATGTTATATGCACGAGTAGAACACAAAGGAGTTGTGTGCGTGGGTATATACATATTGATTACCGTCACTAGTTGATTCTTGGTTCAGCGGTATTGTTGGATGAAGCGGCTCAGACCGACATTACCGTACGCTTATGCGAGACTGGTTCTACCGACGTGCTCCGCACACAGGTGGCTGGTGGGTGTCAGTTTCTCCAACTTTAGTTGAATCGGATTCAATGAACATTGTTCTTTTTGAAGATCAAAAAGCAATCACAATACTGCATTGTGGTTTTTGATGCGTAGGTAAGAACGGTTCTTGCTCAGCCCGTAGCAGCCACGTAAAACATGCAACAACAAAGTAGAGGACATCTAACTTGTTTTTGCAGGGCATGTTGTGATGTGATATGGTCAAGACATGATGCTAAATTTTATTGTATGAGATGATCATGTTTTGTAACACAGTTATCGGCAACTAGCAGGAGCCATATGGTTGTCGTTTTATTGTATGAAATGCAATCACCATGTAATTGCTTTACTTTATCACTAAGCAGTAGCGATAGTCGTAGAAGCAATAGTTGGTGAGACGACAACGATGCGTCGATGGAGATCAAGGTGTCAAGCCGGTGACGATGGTGATCATGACGGTGCTTTAAAGATGGAGATCAAAGGCACAAGATGATGATGGCCATATCATATCACTTATATTGATTGCATGTGATGTTTATCCTTTATGCATCTTATTTTGCTTAGTTCGGCGGTAGCATTATAAGATGATCTCTCACTAAATTTCAAGGTATAAGTGTTCTCCCTGAGTACGCACCGTTGCTATAGTTCGTCGTGCCAAGACACCACGTGATGATCGGGTGTGATAAGCTCTACGTTCACATACAACGGGTGCAAGCCAGTTTTGCACACGCGGAATACTCGGGTTAAACTTGACGAGCCTAGCATATGCAGATATGGCCTCAGAACACTGAGACCAAAAGGTCGAGCGTGAATCATATAGTAGATGATCAACATAGTGATGTTCGCCATTGAAAACTACTCCATCTCACGTGATGATCAGACATGGTTTAGTTGATATGGATCACGTGATCACTTAGATGATTAGAGAGATGTCTATCTAAGTGGGAGTTCTTAAGTAATTTGATTAATTGAACTTTAATTTAGCATGAACATAGTACCTGATAGTATTTTGCATGTCTATGTTGTTGTAGATAGATGGCCCGTGCTGTTGTTCCGTTGAATTTAGTTGTGTTCCTAGAGAAAGCTAAGTTGAAAGATGATGGTAGCAACTACACGGACTGGGTCCATAACTTGAGGATTATCCTCATTGCTGCACAGAAGAATTACGTCCTGGAAGCACCGCTAGGTGAAAAACCCGCTGCAGGAGCAACGCCAGATGTTGTGAACACCTGGTAGAGCAAAGCTGATGACTACTCGATAGTTCAGTGTGCCATGCTTTACGGCTTAGAACCGGGACTTCAACGACGTTTTGAACGTCATGGAGCATATGAGATATTCCAGGAGTTTAAGTTAATATTTCAAGCAAATGCCTGGAGTGAGAGATATGAAGTCTCCAATAAGTTCTATAGCTGCAAAATGGAGGAGAATAGTTCTGTCAGTGAACATATACTCAGAATGTCTGGGTACCACAACCACTTGACTCAACTGGGAGTTAATCTTCCTGATGATAGTGTCATTGACAGAGTTCTTCAATCACTGCCACCAAGCTACAAGAGCTTCGTGATGAACTATAATATGCAAGGGATAGATAAGACTATTCCCGAGCTTTTCGCAATGCTAAAGGCTGTGGAGGTAGAGATCCAGAAGGAGAATCAAGTGTTGATGGTCAACAGGACCACTAGTTTCAAGAAAAAGGGTAAAGGCAAGAAGGGGAACTTCAAGAAGAACAGCAAGCCAGCTGCTGCTCAAGTGAAGAAACCCAAGTCTGGGCCTAAGCCTGAAACTGAGTGCTTCTACTGCAAAGGAACTGGTCATTGGAAGCGGAACTGCCCCAAGTATTTGGCGGAGAAGAAGGATGGCAAAGTGAAAGGTATATTTGATATACATTTTATTGATGTGTAACTCACTAATGCTCACAGTTGCGCCTGGGTATTTGATACTGGTTCTGTTGCTAATATTTGCAACACGAAACAGGGGCTATGGATTGAGCGAAGATTGGCTAAGGGCGAGGTGACGATGCGCGTGGGAAATGGTTCCAAAGTCGATGTGATTGCCGTCGGCACACTCCCTCTACATCTACCTTCGGGATTAGTTTTTGACCTAAATAATTGTTATTTGGTGCCAGCATTGAGAATGAACATTATATCTGGATCTTGTTTGATGCGAGACGGTTATTCATTTAAATAAGAGAATAATGGTTGTTCTATTTATATGAGTAATATCTTTTATGGTCATGCACCCTTGTTGAGTGGTCTATTTTTACTAAATCTTGATAGTTGTGATACACATATTCATAGTATTGAAGCCAAAAGATGCAGAGTTGATAATGATAGTGCAACTTACTTGTGACACTGCAGTTTGGGTCTTATTGGTGTAAAGCGCATGAAGAAACTCCATTTTGATGGACTTCTGGAATCACTTGATTATGAATCACTTGGTACTTGCGAACCATGCCTAATGGGCAAGATGACTAAAACTCCATTCTCCAGAACAATGGAGCGAGCAACAGAGTTATTGGAAATCATACATACTGATGTATGTGGTCCAATGAACATTGAGGCTCGCGGTGGATATCGTTATTTTCTCACCTTCACAGATGATTTGAGCAGATATGGGTATATCTACTTAATGAAACATAAGTATGAAACATTTGAAAAGTTCAAAGAATTTCAGAGTGAAGTATAAAATCATCGTAACAAGAAAATAAAGTTTCTATGATCTGATCGTGGAGGAGAATATTTGAGTTACGAGTTTGGTCTTCATTTGAAACAATGCGGAATAGTTTCGCAACTCACGCCACTCGGAACACCATAGCGTAATGGTGTGTCCGAACGTCGTAATCGTACTTTACTAGATATGGTGTGATCTATGATGTCTCTCACTGATTTACCGCTATCATTTTGGGGTTATGCTTTAGAGACGGTTGCATTCACATTAAATAGGGCACCATCTAAATCTGTTGAGACGACACCTTATGAACTGTGGTTTGGCAATAAACCCAAGTTGTCGTTTCTTAAAGTTTGGGGCTGCGATGCTTATGTGAAAAAGCTTCAACCTGATAGACTCGAACCCAAATCGAAGAAATGTGTCTTCATAGGATACCCAAAGGAGACTGTTGGGTACACCTTCTATCACAGATCTGAAGGCAAGATATTCGTTGCTAAGAATGGAACCTTTCTAGAGAAGGAGTTTCTATCGAAAGAAGTGAGTGGGAGGAAAGTAGAACTTGATGTGGTAATTATACCTTCTCCCTTATTGGAAAGTAGTTCATCACTGAAATCAGTTCGAGTGATTCCTACACCAGTAAGTGAGGAAGCTAATGATGATGATCATGAAGCTTCTGATCAAGTTAGTATCGAACCTCGTAGGTCAACCATAGTAAGATCCGCACCAGAGTGGTACGGTAACCCTGTTCTGGAGGTCATGTTACTTGACCATGACGAACCTACGAACTATGAGGAAGCGATGATGAGCCTAGATTCCACAAAATGGCTTGAGGCCATGAAATCTGAGATGGGATCCATGTATGAGAACAAAGTGTGGACTTTGGTTGACTTGCCCGATGATCAGCAGGCCATAGAGAATAAATGGATCTTCAAGAAGAAGACTGACGCTGACGGTAATGTTACTGTCTACAAATCTCGACTTGTTACAAAAGGTTCTCGACAAGTTCAAGGAGTTGACTACGATGAGACCTTCTCACCCGTAGCGATGCTTAAGTCCGTCCGAATCATGTTAGCAATTGCTGCATTTTATGATTATGAAATTTGGCAAATGGATGTCAAAACTGCATTCCTTAATGGATATTTTAAAGAAGAATTGTATATGATGCAACCAGAAGGTTTTGTCAATCCAAAAGTAGCTAACAAAGTGTGCAAGCTCCAGCGATCCATTTATGGACTGGCGCAAGCCTCTCGGAGTTGGAATATATGCTTTGATAGTGTGATCAAAGCATATGGTTTTATACAGACTTTTGGAGAAGCTTGTATTTACAAGAAAGTGAGTGGGAGCTCTGTAGAATTTCTGATATTATATGTGGATGACATATTGTTGATCGGAAATGATACTAAATTTCTGGATAGCATAAAAGGATACTTGAATAAGAATTTTTCAATGAAAGACCTCGGTGAAGCTGTTTATATATTGGGCATCAAGATCTATAGAGATAGATCAAGACGCTTAATTGGGCTTTCACAAAGCACATACCTTGTTAAAGTTTTGAAGAAGTTCAAAATGGATCAAGCAAAGAAAGGGTTCTTGCCTGTGTTACAAGGTGTGAAGTTGAGTCAGACTCAATGCCCAACCACTGCAGAAGATAGAGAGAAAATGAAAGTCATTCCCTATGCTTCAGCCATAGGTTCTATCATGTATGCAATGCTATGTACCAGACCTGATGTGTGCCTTGCTATTAGTTTAGCAGGGAGGTTCCAAAGTAATCCAGGAGTGGATCGCTAGACAACGGTCAAGAACATCCTGAAATACCTGAAAAGGACTAAGGATATGTTTCTCATTTATGGAGGTGGCAAAGAGCTCGTCGTAAACGGTTACGTCGATGCAAGTTTTGACACTGATCCGGATGACTCTAAGTCACAAACCGGATACGTATTTTTATTAAATGGTGGAGCTGTCAGTTGGTGCAGTTCCAAGCAGAGCTTCGTGGCGGGATCTACGTGTGAATCGAAGTACATAGCTGCTTCGGAAGCAGCAAATGAAGGGGTTCATATCCGATCTAGGTTTAATACCTAGTGCATCGGGTCCAATGAAAATCTTTTGTGACAATACTGGGGCAATTGCCTTGGCAAAGGAATCCAGATTTCACAAGAGAACCAAGCACATCAAGAGACACTTCAATTCCATCCGCAAACAAGTCAAGGAGGGAGACATAGAGTTTTGCAAGATAAATACAGATCTGAATGTTGCAGACCCGTCGACTAAGCCTCTCTCACGAGCAAAACATGATCAGCACGAAGACTCCATGGGTGTTAGAATCATTACAATGTAATCTAGATTATTGACTCTAGTGCAAGTGGGAGACCGAAGGAAATATGCCCTAGAGGCAATAATAAAGTTGTTATTTATATTTCCTTATATCATGATAAATGTTTATTATTCATGCTAGAATTGTATTAACCGGAAACTTAGTACATGTGTGAATAGATAGACAAGCAGAGTGTCACTAGTATGCCTCTACTTGACTAGCTCGTTGAATCAATGATGGTTATGTTTCCTGACCATAGACATGACTTGTCATTTGATTAGTGGGATCACATCATTGGAGAATGATGTGATTGACTTGACCCATCCGTTAGCTTAGCACGATGATCGTTTAGTTTGTTGCTATTGCTTTCTCCATAACTTATACATGTTTCTATGACTATGAGATCATGCAACTTCCGAATACCGGAGGAACACGTAGTGTGCTATCAAACGTCACAACGTAACTAGGTGACTATAAAGATGCTCTACAGGTGTCTCTGATGGTGTTTGTTGAGTTGGCATAGATCGAGATTAGGATTTTTCACTCCGAGTATCGGAGAGGTATCTCTGGGCCCTCTCGGTAATGCACATCACTATAAGCCTTGCAAGAAATGTGACTAATGAGTTAGTTGCGGGATGATGCTTTACAAAACGAGTAAAGAGATTTGCGGTAACGAGATTGAACTAGGTATTGAGATACCGACTGTAACACCCCGGATATGATTTACCCAATATGTAATCCAACTCTTGCCTTTTCCGGCCTTAAGTTATTTTATTTTCTCGGGTTCGGGTTTTTTTCTCCGTGTGTTGTTATCGTTGTCATGCATCTCATATCATGTCATCATGTGCATTGCATTTGCATATGTGTTCATCTCATGCATTCGAGCATTTTCCCCGTTGTCCGTTTTGCATTCCGGCGCTTTGTTCTCCTTCGGTGGTCATTTCAACCTTTCTTTCGTGTGTGGGGATTAAACATTTCCGGATTGGACCAAGACTTGCCAAGCGGCCTTGGTTTACCACCGGTAGACCGCCTGTCAAGTTTCGTACCATTTGGACTTCGTTTGATGCTCCAACGGTTAACCGAGGGACCGAAAAGGCCTCGTGTGTGTTGCAGCCCAACACCCCTCCAATTTGGCCCAAAACCCACCAAAACCCTCTCCATCATCTAGAGCGTTCGATCACGACCGCGTGGCCGAAAACCGCACCTCATTTGGATACTCCTAGCTCCCTCTATGCCTATATAAAGACCCCCCCCCATTTCAATTCCCGGATCTTCTTCCCCTAACCTAGCTCCTCTTCCACCGTGCCGCGCCGGACACAATCCGTGCCGACGGACATATCCGGCTAGCCGCCCGCCGCCACATGGCATCCTCTCGTTGGTCGCGCCGCCATCGCCCCACGTCGCCTGTCCCCGCCGCCGCGCGGCCCGGGAGCCCGGAGCCGACCCTCCAGGCCCGCGACCTCGACCGGCCGCCGCCTCAGGCGCGCGCCCGCGCCGCCCTCCGCCCCGCTCCGCCTCAAGCCTGCTCTGGCCACAGCTCGTCTCCAGCGAAGCTCGCCGCTGCCCGCCGAGCTCGCGCCGCTCCGGCCACCGCCTCCAAGCTCGCCGCGGTCGCCGCCCCGTCGTCAATCTTCTCCGGCCGGAGTCCTCAAGTCCGGCGACGTCCCGAGCTCCTTCCTCGACAGATCCGGCCACCCCCGTCTCACTCCGGCGAACAGGGACCTCTCCGGCGAACCTCGTAAAGCATGCACGATCTGGATCTAGATCTGGGATAAATATCTCGGTTGACTTTTTGCCCCGAAACCCTAATGTTTTGCTATGTTCATCGCATCGTAACTTTGCATCCGTAGCTTCGTTTTGGGCATATAGCATATCAAAATGTTCGCCTAAAAGAGCACATCATTTCATCTCATTGCATCATTTTCATTTGAGTTCATTTTGATGCCCGAAATGCTGTTGGAAGAATGCTATTTGAGATAATTGTCAGATCTGCTGCTCCAATTAGATATTTGTCATTTTTGCCATGATTATTGTGTGCACGATATGCCCCTGAGCTCTACATGAGTTTTCCTATATGTTTTGCCATCTATCCAGAGGTGCAACCCATGTATTTTTGTGATGTGTGTGGTGACTAGCACAAGCTTGCAAAGTGGTGCATTCGTTAATGCTGATTTCAAGGACTTAGCATTTCCACTGTCCTTGATCTGTTTATCTCATTATGCCATATGTTCATGTTGTTTCCTAGTGATCCGTGCCTCTTTTGAGGATGATCAGTAAGGATGATTTGTTAATCTTGTAGTGCTCTATCCATCCATGTCTTTTTTGCATTTATGGAGCACCTTAGCTTGAGTCAATCGAGCTCTACTTTTGCTATTTCGTGAATCTAGGCAGATTGTCTACTTGTTAGCTATTTTGCCGGGGATGTTGTAGTTGATCCGTGCATGCTATGTTATTGTTCTTGCCATGTCTAGCTTGTATAATGTGTATTATTGTTGGGTGTATGCTTAGATTGTCATGACTTGCTCTGTAGTGAGTGCATCGAGCTCATAAACATGCCTACTTGATATCTGATTTGCATGCTCCAGTTTTTCACTAAGTCTGTGAGCTGATTATGTTTTTGCCATGTTCACATGCTTGCAAATGTATTTTCTGATCCCTTTTGGCTCAAGGTCACTAAGGGACTTTTGTTAAGCTCTTTGAGTAGCTCCATGCCATGCTTTACTTTGCCGTGTTCAGATCCTGTAGCATATAGGTTTCATGCTCCAAAGTGTGCTATCTGATCTGAATTCCAGACAAGTGTTAATTTCACTAAGTCCGAAATCCGTTTTACCAAATGCCTTTTTGCCATGCTTGTTTGAACCTGTTAATGGATGAATTGGCCGTAGCTCAGTGCTAGTCTTTTGTTAAGAATCATTAATGGATCCCTTCCATGTATTTTGTTGTCATGTTTGGGTGCTGTAGCATGTTCATTTTGTTGCGTTTAGATGGCTACTTGCTGTATATCGTAGACCGGTGCCATATTTGAATTGCTTGCCATTTCCAAACCGTAACTCCGATTCCGGTGATCTTTATATCGTTTTCAAGCAATTTCATCTCACCTTTCCAGTGGCATACTTGGATTTCCAAGTTGAGGCCAGGTTCATTCATTCCTTGTCAAATCTTGCATATGCATCACATATCGCATCCCGCATAGCATACCATCTTTGCATCATCTTGTTTGAGTTTGCACGTGGTTGATTGTGTCCTTGTTGCTTGTTTGTCTTGTTTGGGTAGAGACGGGAGACGAGTTCGCTAACGAGGAGCCCGTTGAGTTTGCTTTCGAGGATCCAGTCAACTCTGACAACTTTGCAGGCAAGATGATCATACCCTCGAAATCACTACTATCTTTGCTTTGCTAGATGCTCGCTCTTTTGCTATGTCTATGCTACGATGCCTACCACTTGCTTATCATGCCTTCCAAAATTCCATGTCAAACCTCTAACCCACCATGTCCTAGCAAACCATTGATTGGCTATGTTACCGCTTTGCTCAGCCCCTCTTATAGCGTTGCTAGTTGCAGGTGAAGATTGGAGACCGTTCCTTGTTGGAACATTATTTACTTGTTGGGATATTATTATATTGCCTTGTTATCTTAATGCATCTATATACTTGGTAAAGGGTGGAAGGCTCGGCCTCTCGCCTAGTGTTTTGTTCCACTCTTTCCACCCTAGTTTCCATCATATCGGTGTTATGTTCCCAGATTTTGCGTTCCTTACGCGGTTGGGTTATAATGGGAACCCCTTGATAGTTCGGCTTGATTAAAGCTTTTCTAGCAATGCCCAACCTTGGTTTTACCATTTGCCACCTAGCCTCTTTTCCCTTGGGTTTCCGGAGCCCAAGGGTCATCTTATTTAAACCCCTCCGGGCCAGTGCTCCTCTGAGTGTTGGTCCAACCTAGAGCCCCTTGCAGCGCCACCTCGGGGAAACTCGAGGGCTGGTTTTAGTTGTACGGATTGCTTTTCCGATTGTGCCCTGAGAACGAGATATGTGCAGCTCCTATCGGGATTTGTCGGCACATTCGGGCGGTGTTGCTGGATTTGTTTTAACTTGTCGAAGTGTCTTGAAGAACCGGGATACCGAGTCTGATCGGAATGTCTCGGGAGGAGGTCTATTCCTTCGTTGATCGTGAAGCTTGTCATGGGCTAAGTTGGGACTCCCCTACAGGGATTTGAACTTTCGAAAGCCCTGCATGCGGTTATGGGCAGATGGGAATTTGCTAATGTCCGGTTGTAGATAACTTGAACTTTAACTTAATTAAAATGAATCAACAGTGTGAGTTACCGTGATGGTCTCTTCTCGGTGGAGTCCGAGAAGTGAACACGGTGTTGGAGTAATGCTTGCCGCAGGTTGCCCTCTAGTTACTCATTCACGCCTTGCCTCCTCTTCTCGCTCTCTTTTGCGAACAGGATAGCCACCATATATGCTAGTCGCTTGCTACAACTCCTCATACTTTACCTTGCCTTACCTATAAGCTTGAATAGTCTTGATCGCGAGGGTGCGAGATTGCTGAGTCCCTGTGGCTCACAGATTACTTCGAAACTAGATGCAGGGCCTAATGATTCCGTTCCAGATGACACGCTTGAGCTCAAGTGGGAGTTCGACGAGGACTCACGCCGATACTACGTGTCTTTCCCTGATGATCAGTAGTGGTGCCCAGTTGGGGTGATCGGGACCGTGTCGCATGTTGGGTTTATCTTTTATTTTGGCGCCGTAGCCGGGCCATGAGTGTTTGAATGTTGTAATGCTATTTATGTACTTTGATTGACGTGGCGAGTGTAAGCCAACTATGTATCTCCCCTTTTATTATCTATATTACATGGGATGTTGTGAAGATTGCCTAACTTGCGACATTGCTTTCAATGCGGTTATGCCTCTAAGTCGTGCCTCGACACGTGGGAGCTATAGCCGCATCGAGGGTGTTACAAGTTGGTAATCAGAGCCTTCCCCGACCTTAGGAACCCCCATTGCTTGATCGTTTTTAGCAGCCATTGTTGAGTCTAGAAAAATGTTTTGAGTCATTTAGGAATTATATATCGGAGAGTTTAGGAATTCTTTTTACTCCCCAGTCTACTCATCGCTCTGGTAAGGCATCCTAACGTAGAGTTTTGACTCTTCTCTTCTCAAATTTCACTAAATTTTTTTTAGGATCACGCGGGTATCTTGGAATCGTTCCGATGGTTTTGTGACGAGAACATTGTTCTTGGTGCCTCCTATCTTTAGGGGTTGTGGCAGTGTCCCGGGGAGTTGAGCTCCGAGGTGTTGTCGTCACAGTTTTATCGTTGCAGTTCTGGAATACCTGAGTTTAGTACGCCGACATCGAAAATCTCTTTTATGCAGTTCGTTGGTGAGATAACCTCGACGCCACCCAGTACTTGGGCGGGAGTTCAGGAGTATTGCCATAACTTGTATAACGGATGCTTTTCGAAGGTTGAGGTAGATGGTTTCCGAAGTTTTCTCGGTTATGTGTTGAAGGATGGATACAGCTGGATGTAGGAATTGCTAGATTTGGGTGAGATATTATGCTTCCCCTGTATCCCCAACACCTGATTGCATAACCGGAAAGGTTCGGGAGTTTCATAGGTGGGAATTCTTGTAGCGCTAGTTCTTCTTCCACGGATATTTGGTTTGAGATTGGGATTTCTTACCGAGTATTCGTTCTTGATCCGTACCTTGTTGTTTTATTCCTCTACCTAAATTCTAAGTGGCTTCTCAATTTATGGATATGTGACCATTTCAAGTGGAATGCATTCGTTCATTTTGTTCGGATGTGAAGACTTTATGTTGCAATTTCAACCCGTTTGATTCAGCTTCATTTTATCTGTCAATGTGCTAACGGTTGTCACCCTCTTCAGGATGGCTCCCGCTAAGAGCACCAATCAGAATCAGAATTAGGATCCGCCACCACCTCCACCTCCTCTGGAGGCATGGCAAGCTGTGATGGCCGCAACCAATGCAAACACGCAGTTGATCATGCAAATTCTTCAAGAGCGCAATCAAGCGAACCAAGGCAACCAAGGCAACAATCAGAATCACTTTGCTACACTCAACCAGTTCCTTGCTAATGGGCCAAAGACTTTCAGCAATTGTGTTGAGGCAACTGATGCTGATGATTGGCTCGTGGATCTGTGCAAGCATTTCGAGTGCAGCAACGTCAGGCCTGAGGACTTCGTCAAGTTCATTTCCTTCCAACTCAAAGACCAAGCTGCAGAATGGTTCCAGCAGTACAAGGATTCTAGAGGAGGACGTGTGATTACCTGGGATGAATTCCGTCAAGATTTTAAAGCTCATCATATTCCACAGAGCGTGGTTGAAAGCAAGCGTGAGGAATTCCGCAACCTGAAGCAAGGCTCTTTGTCTGTCTATGACTACAACAAGTTGTTTCAGAAGCTCGCCCGCTTTGCTAAGCAGGACGTCCCTGATGAGAAGAGCATGATATACCAGTTCAGGGGTGGTCTCAAAGAAGAAATCCAGCTAGCTCTTGTTCTCTTTGAGCCTTTGAGATACGATGAGTTCTACAACATGGCATTGAAGCAAGAGGCTGCTCAACTGAGATGTGATGCTTCCAAGAAGCGAGTCAGAGACACTACTCCTTCTTCCTCTACTCAAGTGGCCAAGCAGCAGAAGTATTGGCTTCCTCCTCCTCCGTTCCGTCAGCCGTATCAGAAGAAGAGCAAAGGTGGCAGTGGATCTTCCCCCCCCCCCAACCCCGGCTTTCAGAACAAGACTTCGTCTCAAGCTCCAAGATCAAGTGCTCCGTACCACCGTCCGCTTTCAGAGGTCACGTGCAACAAGTGCCAACAGAAGGGTCACTATGCCAACAAGTGCTTCAACCAGAGGCGTCTTCCTCCTCCTCCTCCTGTGAGATCAGCAAGTACAGCTGTGGTCAAGCATAACCCCAAGTACGCCAAGGTTAACATGGTGAATGCAGCTCAGGCAGAGGACTCGTCAGATGTCATCATGGGTAACCTTCCTGTTAACGATATTCCTACAAGAGTTCTTTTTGACACTGGTGCATCGCATTGTTTCATCTCGAGACCTTCTGCATCTAAGCATGATTTTGTTACTCAAGTGTTGTCGAAACCGTTGGCTATTGTCTCTCCGGCCCGTCAAATGACATCTCGAGTATGCGTTCCAGATGTTACAATCACTTTGGGTGACTATAACTTCTTGTCTTCTCCAAATGTTCTTGGTGACTCGGATATTGATCTTATTCTCGGAATGGATTGGCTTTCTAAGCACAAGGCTCAGCTTGATTGTGCAGCCAGGCAGATTCAATTGACTCATTCTTCTGAGGATGTAATTGTCTTTGCCGCTCGTGATGATACCATCCGTCTGTTTTCTCTCAATAAGAAGGGTGAACTGGATGCTATCTTGCAAATTCCAGTCGTTTGCGAATATCAAGACATCTTTCCAGAAGAGCTTCCAGGAATGCCTCCGCACCGGCCAGTTGAATTCGTCATCGATCTTGAGCCTGGCACGGAACCAGTGTGCAATCGTCCTTAAAAGCTCGGACCTGAAGAGTTGAAGGAGCTGAAGAAGCAACTCGATAATCAAGAGAGAATGGGTCTCATCCGGCCTAGTTCTTCTCCGTGGGGTTGTGGTGTTCTTTTTGTGAAGAAGAAGGATGGAACGGACCGACTTTGTGTTGATTACCGTCCATTGAACAAGAAGACCATCAAGAACAAATACCCACTTCCCAACATCAACGAGCTGTTCGAACAACTCAAAGGTGCCCAAGTATTCTCCAAGCTTGATCTCCGTATGGGTTATCATCAGATTCGAATCCGTGAGCAAGATATTCCCAAGACGGCTTTCACGACAAGCTATGGTTCATATGAATACACTGTCATGTCTTTTGGCCTCGTCAACGCTCCTCCGACTTTCTCTCACATGATGAACTTCATCTTCAACGCCTACACCAATGACTTCGTTTTGGTCTATCTCGACGACATTCTGGTCTTTTCGAAGAACAAGGAAGATCATGCCAAGCACTTGCGTTTGGTACTCGGTAAGCTCAGGGAACACCAGTTCTACGCCAAGTTCTCCAAATGCGAATTTTGGCTCGATGAGGTTCTTTATCTTGGTCATATCATCTCTGCCAAGGGCATTATGGTGAATCCTGAGAAGGTGTCTGCAATTGTGAATTGGGAACCTCCTCAGAACGTGAAGCAACTCCGTAGCTTCCTCGGTCTCGCAAGGTACTGTCAAAGATTCGTTGAAAACTTTTCTAAGATCGCGAAGCCTCTCTCAAATCTTCTCCAGAAGCACGTCAAGTACGTTTGGTCTCCGGAATGTGACATCGCTTTCAACACTTTGAAAGAGAAATTGGTCACTGCTCCAGTTCTGACTCCTCCTGATGAATCCAATCCGTATGAGGTCTTTTGCGATGCCTCTCTCCAAGGTCTCGGCGCAGTGTTGATGCAAGAGAAGAAAGTTGTGGCTTATACCTCTCGCCAGTTGAAGCCCAATGAGAAGAACTACCCCACTCATGACCTCGAGTTGGCGGCAGTTGTGCATGCTCTTTTGACTTGGAGACATCTCTTATTGGGAAGAAAAGTGGACATTTTCACTGATCACAAGAGTCTCAAGTACATCTTCACTCAGCCTAATCTCAACCTCAGGCAGACTCGATGGGTTGAAATGATTCAAGAGTATAATCCGAGTATCGAGTATACTCCAAGCAAGGCCAATGTGATTGCTGACGCATTGAGCAGGAAGGCTTATTGCAACAGTCTGATTCTCAAGCCTTATCAACCCGAGCTTTGTGAAGCTTTCCGCAAACTTAATCTGCAAGTGGTTCCTCAAGGTTTCCTCACCAACCTTCAAGTCTCTCCTACCTTGGAAGACCAGATTCGCCAAGGCCAGCTTCTTGATGCTATGGTGAAGAAGGTGAAGATTGGGATTGCCAAGAGTCAACCCAAGTACAAGTGCTACCGCCTTGATGACAAGGATACTCTTTTCTTCGAGGATCGTATTGTTGTGCCCAAAGGTGACCTTCGTAAAGTGATCATGAACGAGGCTCACAATTCTCTCCTCTCCATCCACCCTAGGAGCACGAAGATGTATCAGGACCTCAAGCAGGCTTATTGGTGGACTCGAATGAAGCGCGAGATTGCTCAGTTCGTGAATGAATGTGATGTCTGCAGAAGAGTGAAGGAAGAACACCAAAGGCCAGATGGTCTCCTCCAACCTCTTGCCATTCCAGAATGGAAGTTTGGCCACATTGAGATGGAATTCGTGACTGAGTTTCCAAAGTCCAAACGTGGCAATGATGCTATATTTGTTGTCATTGACAAACTCACCAAAGTGGCTCACTTTCTGCCTATCAAAGAGTCAATCACTGCAGCTCAATTGGCGGAGCTCTATACCTCTCGAATTGTCTCTCTGCACGGTATTCCACAAGTGATCTCTTCAGACCATGGCAGCATCTTTACCTCCAAGTTTTGGGATTCTTTTCAGAAGGCCATGGGCACCAACATCCGCTTCAGCACAGCTTTCCATCCTCAAACTAGCAGTCAAGTCGAGCGTGTCAACCAGATTCTTGAAGATATGCTTAGGGCTTGTGTGATCTCCTTCGGCATGAAGTGGGAGGATTGTCTTCCTTACGCTGAATTCTCCTACAACAACAGTTTTCAAGCAAGTTCGGGCAAGGCCCCATTTGAAATTCTGTATGGCAGGAAGTGCCGTACCCCTCTCAAGTGGTCTGAAACCGATGAACGTCAGCTTTTGGGTAATGACTTAATCACAGAGGCAGAGGAAATGTGCAAAGTCATTCAAGATAACCTCAAAGCAGCCCAATCCCGCCAGAAGAGCTACTATGACAGTAAGCACCGTGATTTGGCTTTTGAGATCGGAGATCATGTTTACCTTCGCGTCTCTCCTATGAAAGGTACTCGTCGCTTCAGTATCAAGGGGAATCTTGCCCCTAGATACGTGGGACCTTTCAAGATCGTCAGCAAGAGAGGCGATCTCGCCTATCAACTCGAGCTTCCTTCAAACTTTGCAAATGTTCATGACGTGTTCCATGTCTCTCAGCTCTAAAAGTGCTTCAAGACTCCTGACCGCACCGTCAACTTCGAGGACATTGAGCTCCAAGAAGATCTCTCTTATCGTGAGCACCCCGTTGCTATTCTTGAAGAGACTGAACGCAAGACTCGCAACAAGTCAATCAAATTCCTCAAAGTCAAGTGGTCACACCATTCCGACCGTGAAGCTACCTAGGAACGTGAGGATCACCTCCGTTCTGTGTACCCGACATTCTTTCAGTCCTAGATCTCGGGACGAGATCCTTTCGTAGTGGTGGAGTGTTGTAACACCCCGGATATGATTTACCCAATATGTAATCCAACTCTTGCCATTTACGGCCTTAAGTTATTTTATTTTCTCGGGTTCGGGTTTTTGTCTCCGTGTGTTGTTATCGTTGTCATGCATCTCATATCATGTCATCATGTGCATTGCATTTGCATACATGTTCATCTCATGCATTCGAGCATTTTCCCCGTTGTTCGTTTTGCATTACGGCGCTTCGTTCTCCTCCGGTGGTCATTTCAACCTTTCTTTTGTGTGCAGGGATTAAACATTTCCGGATTGGACCGAGACTTGCCAAGCGGCCTTGGTTTACCACCGGTAGACCGCCTGTCAAGTTTCGTACCATTTGGACTTCGTTTGATGCTCCAACGGTTAACCGAGGGAGCAAAAAGGCCTCATGTGTGTTGCAGCCCAACACCCATCCAATTTGGCCCAAAACCCACCAAAACCCTCTCCATCATCTAGAGAATTCGATCACGATCGCGTGGCCGAAAACCGCACCTCATTTGGACACTCCTATCTCCCTCTACGCCTATATAAAGACCCCCGCATTTCAATTCCCGGATCTTCTTCCCCTAACCTAGCTCCTCTTCCACCGCGCCGCACCGGACACAATCCGCGCCGACGGACATGTCCGGCTAGCCGCCCGCCGCCACGTGGCGTCCTCTCGTTGGTCGCGCCGCCATCGCCCCACATCGCCTGTCCCCGCCGTCGCGCGGCCCGGGAGCCTGGAGCCGGCCCTCCAGGCCCGCGACCTCGACCGGCCGTCGCCTCAGGCGCGCGCCCGCGCCGCCCTCCGCCCCGCTCCGCCTCAAGCCCGCTCCGGCCGCCGCTCGTCTCCGGCGAAGCTCGCCGCCGCCCGCCGAGCTCGCGCCGCTCCGGCCACCGCCTCCAAGCTCGCCGCGGTCGCCGCCCCGTCGTCAATCTTCTCCGGCCGGAGTCCTCAAGTCCGGCGACGTCCCGAGCTCCTTCCTCGACAGATCCGGCCACCCCCGTCTCACTCCGGCGAACAGGGACCTCTCCGGCGAACCTCGTAAAGCATGCACGATCTGGATCTAGATCTGGGATAAATATCTCGGTTGACTTTTTGCCCCGAAACCCTAATGTTTTGCTATGTTCATCGCATCGTAACTTCCGTTTTGGGCATATAGCATATCAAAATGTTCGCCAGAGAGCACATCATTTCATCTCATTGCATCATTTTCATTTGAGTTCATTTGATGCCCGAAATGCTGTTAGAAGAATGCTATTTGAGATAATTGTCAGATCTGCTGCTCCAATTAGATATTTGTCATTTTTGCCATGATTATTGTGTGCATGATATGCCCCTGAGCTCTACATGAGTTTTGTTATATGTTTTGCCATCTATCCAGAGGTGCAACCCATGTATTTTTGTGATGTGTGTGGTGACTAGCACAAGCTTGCAAAGTGGTGCATTCGTTAATGCTGATTTCAGGGACTTAGCATTTCCACTAAGTCCTTGATCTGTTTATCTCATTATGCCATATGTTCATGTTGTTTCCTAGTGATCCGTGCCTCTTTTGAGGATGATCAGTAAGGATGATTTGTTAATCTTGTAGTGCTCTATCCATCCATGTCTTTTTGCAATTATGGAGCACCCTAGCTTGAGTCAATCGAGCTCTACTTTTGCTATTTCGTGAATCTAGGCAGATTGTCTACTTGTTAGCGATTTTGCCGAGGATGTTGTAGTTGATCCGTGCATGCTATGTTATTGTTCTTGCCATGTCTAGCTTGTATAATGTGTATTCTTGATGGGTGTATGCTTAGATTGTCATGACTTGCTCTGTAGTGAGTGCATCGAGCTCGTAAACATGCCTACTTGATATCTGTTTTGCATGCTCCAGTTTTTCACTAAGTCTGTGATCTGATTATGTTTTTGCCATGTTCACATGCTTGCAAATGTATTTTCTGATCCCTTTTGGCTCAAGGTCACTAAGGGACTTTTGTTAAGCTCTTTGAGTAGCTCCATGCCATGCTTTACTTTGCCATGTTCAGGTCCTGTAGCATATAGTTTTCATGCTCCAAAGTGTGCTACCTGATCTGAAATTCCAGACAAGTGTTAATTTCACTAAGTCTGAAATCTGTTTACCAAATGCATTTTTGCCATGCTTGTTTGAACCTGTTAATGGATGAATTGGCCGTAGCTCAGTGCTAGTCTTTTGTTAAGAATCATGAATGGATCCCTTCCATGTATTTTGTTGTCATGTTTGGGTGCTGTAGCATGTTCATCTTGTTGCCTTTAGATGGCTACTTGCTGTAAATCGCAGACCGGTGCCATATTTGAATTGCTTGCCATTTCCAAACCGTAACTCCGATTCCGGTGTTCTTTATATCGTTTTCAAGCGATTTCATCTCATTCTTTCCAGTGGCACACTTGGATTTCCAAGTTGAGGCCAGGTTCATTCATTCCTTGTCAAATCTTGCATATGCATTTCCTGTCATATCTTGCTTTTCGCATCCCGCATAGCATACCATCTTTGCATCATCTTGTTTGAGTTTGCACGTGGTTGATTGTGTCCTTGTTGCTTGTTTGTCTTGTTTGGGTAGAGTCACTAACGAGGAGCCCATTTAGTTTGCTTTCGAGGATCCAGTCAACTCTGACAACTTTGTAGGATCATACCCTCGAAATCACTACTATCTTTGCTTTGCTAAATGCTCGCTCTTTAGCTATGCCTATGCTACGATACCTACCACTTGCTTATCATGCCTTCAAAATGCCATGTCAAACCTCTAACCCACCATGTCCTAGCAAACCGTTGATTGGCTATGTTATCGCTTTGCTCAGCCCCTCTTATAATGTTGCTAGTTGCAGGTGAAGATTGGAGACCGTTCCTTGTTGGAACATTATTTACTTGTTGGGTTATCATTATATTGCCTTGTTATCTTAATGCATCTATATACTTGGTAAAGGGTGGAAGGCTCGGCCTCTCGCCTAGTGTTTTGTTCCACTCTTGCCGCCCTAGTTTCCGTCATATCGGTGTTATGTTCCCGGATTTTGCGTTCCTTACACGGTTGGGTTATAATGGGAACCCCTTGATAGTTCGCCTTGATTAAAGCTTTTCCAGCAATGCCCAACCTTGGTTTTACCATTTGCCACCTAGCCTCTTTTCCCTTGGGTTTCCGGAGCCCGAGGGTCATCTTATTTAAACCCCCCTTGGGCCAGTGCTCCTCTGAGTGTTGGTCCAACCTAGAGCCCCTTGCAGCGCCACCTCGGGGAAACTCAAGGGCTGGTTTTAGTTGTACGGATTGCTTATCCGATTGTGCCCTGAGAACGAGATATGTGCAGCTCCTATCGGGATTTGTTGGCACATTCGGGCGGTGTTGCTAGATTTGTTTTAACTTGTCGAAGTATCTTGAAGAACCGGGATACCGAGTTTGATCGGAATGTCTTGGGAGGAGGTCTATTCCTTCGTTGACCGTGAGAGCTTGTCATGGGCTAAGTTGGGACTCCCCTGCAGGGATTTGAACTTTTGAAAGCCGTGCCCGCGGTTATGGGCAGATGGGAATTTGCTAATGTCCGGTTGTAGATAACTTGAACTTTAACTTAATTAAAATGAATCAACAGTGTGAGTTACCGTGATGGTCTCTTCTCGGTGGAGGCCGGGAAGTGAACACGGTGTTGGAGTAATGCTTGCCGCAGGTTGCCCTCTAGTTACTCATTCGCGCCTTGCCTCCTCTTCTCGCTCTCTTTTGCGAACAGGATAGCCTCCATATATGCTAGTCGCTTGCTGTAGCTCCTCATAGTTTACCTTGCCTTACCTATAAGCTTGAATAGTCTTGATCGCGAGGGTGCGAGATTGCTGAGTCCCTGTGGCTCACATATTACTTCCAAACCAGATGCAGGGCCTGATGATTCCATTCCAGATGACGCCCTTGAGCTCAAGTGGGAGTTCAATGAGGACTCACGCCGATACTACGTGTCTTTCCCTGATGATCAGTAGTGGTGCCCAGTTGGGGTGTTTGAGACCGTGTCGCATGTTGGGTTTATCTTTTATTTTGGCGCCGTAGCCGGGCCATGAGTGTTTGAATGTTGTAATGCTATTTATGTACTTTGATTGACGTGGCGAGTGTAAGCCAACTATGTATCTCCCCTTTTATTATCTATATTACATGGGATGTTGTGAAGATTGCCTAACTTGCGACATTGCTTTCAATGCGGTTATGCCTCTAAGTTGTGCCTCGACACGTGGGAGCTATAGCCGCATTGAGGGCGTTACACTGACGATCGAATCTCGGGCAAGTAACATACCGATGAGAAAGGGAACAACATATATTGTTATACGGTTTGACCGATAAAGATCTTCATAGAATATGTAGGAACCAATATGAGCATCCAGGTTCCGCTATTGGTTATTCACCGGAGATGAGTCTCGGTCATGTCTACATAGTTCTCGAATCCGTAGGGTCTGCACGCTTAACATTCAGTGATGATCGGTATTATGAGTTTATGTGTTTTGATGTACCATAGGTAGTTCGGAATCCCGGATATGATCACGGACATGACGAGGAGTCTCTAAATGGTCGAGACATAAAGATTGATATATTGGATGGCTATATTCGGACACTGAACGTGTTCCGGGTGATTTTGGAGAAAACCAGAGTGCCGGAGGGTTACCGGAACCCCCCCGGGGAACTAATGGGCCACATGGGCCTTAGTGGAGAGAGAGGGCCGGCCAAGACAGTCCGCGCGCCCCCTCCCCCTCTGGTCTGAATTGGACTATGGAAGGGGGGCGCCCCCTTTCCTTCTCCCTCTCCTCCTTCCTTTCCCCCTCCTAGTAGGACTAGGAAAAGGGGAGTCCTACTCCTACTAGGAGGAGGACTCCTCCTCTCCTGGCGCGCCCCAAGGGCCGGCCGGTCTCCCCCCTTGCTCCTTTCTATACAGGGGCAGGGGGCGCCCCATAGACACAAAAGTTGATCATTGATCTCTTAGCCGTGTGCGGTGCCCCCTCCACCATAATCCACCTCGGTCATATCGTCGTAGTGCTTAGGCGAAGCCCTGTGCCGGTAGCTTCGTCATCACCGTCATCACGCCGTTGTGCTAATTAAGCTCTCCCTCGACACTTAGCTGGATCGAGAGTTCGTGGGACATCACCAAGCCGAACATGTGCAGATCGTGGAGGTGCCGTACTTTCGGTACTAGGATCGGTCGGATCGTGAAGACGCACGACTACATCAACCGTGTTGTCATAACGCTTCCGCTTACGGTCTACGAGGGTACGTGGAAAACACTCTTCCCTCTCGTTGCTATGCATCACCTTCATAGATCTTGCGTGTGCGTAGGATCTTTTTTGAAATTACTGCGTTCCCCAACACTTTCGTCAAGGGTGACCGGCACGTGGCATCCACCGTAACGGGTCGCCATTAAGCTATCGGGGCCGTTTTTGGATCCGATAACCCGCTAGCAGCCTGGACCAATGAGGATTTTCCACATGTAAAATTCTCATTGGCCGGAGGAAACACGTGTTGGCTCACCGTTGGGAGAGATGTCATCGATTCATTGGACAGGAGGCGCCTATGATACTCGACACGTGGAAGACCCAACAGAGGCCCATTCCGGTGAAAAGGCCGGCCCATTTGACTTGGTCGAAAGGTAATGGGCCGGCCCACGGAAAGCCTGTTCCTATATAGCCCATTTACGGCCCGCTAACTCACGGCCCGTTACGGCCTATCGGAATTAAGCCCAGTAGCTTCATCTGGGCCGTCCAATATTATTCTAGCCCATTGTAACTTCCGGCCCATGTATGGCCCATGATGTATTTCGGCCCATAAGAGGCCATTTGTAACTCTTGGCCCATTAACGGCCCGTGGTGAATCTGGCCCGCAATGAACATTGTACCCATTTATACCCTTTGACGGCCCATTATTCATTTGGGCCATTTCCAACCCGTGTTATCTTTCGGCCTTCTCAGGTCCCATTTATTCTTGGGCTCATTTCTAGCATTCGGTTACTTATGGCCCGTTATTGGCCTTTTCTGCTTGTGGGCCAAATTTAGCCGGCGGTTACAATCGGCCCTTTTGCAGCCCATTAATCCGTTGGGTCGTTTTCATAGCGTCGTCCAATACGGCTGATTAACGATGGCCCATTATTGTCCGCCCATGAACAGAAGATTCCAAATCTAGCCCGTTTAGGGCCCATAAGGCAGTCTGTTATTGGCCCATGTTTGGCCTACTGATCATACGGCACGTAGAAGGCCCATTGATGCTACGGGCCGTAGAAGGCCCATTGTTTCTACGGCCCTTAGGAGGCCCATGGTAACTACAGTAAATATGTAGCCCATGGTTATTGTGGCCTAGTTTTAAAAAATAGGTTATCGCGGCCACTAGCAAACCGCAGAAAAAGAACTGCACTGACTACAAGCAAACAAATAAACAAGACAACAAGGAACTAAATAAGCAAGCAACTTACGCTAGGTTATCATGACTATTACACATATTACATCCACTGGGCATCAAAGTTTGCTACCAGTGGAAATATAGGGAACAAAGCAGCATATGACATACAGTAGTCGTCAAAGTTGGCGACCAGTGCAAATAAACACAGCAGCAAAACAAGTCCAGAACTGAAACCACTTCAGAAGAGCTCAAGCAACAATATCCTGGGTACCCATAATGCTGGCAAGATGCTTAGCAAGCTTATTAACTTTCTCTTGTTTGGCACTTAAATCCTCCAGCGCTTGTTGTTGCACAAGAAAGTATGCATCTGAATTCTGCAGGGACTTCCTCAGTCCTTTGGCTTCTTGCCGCAGCACAACTGACTGATGCCTTTCAGCTTGTAGCTGAGACTGAAGAAGCCGAAGTGATTCAGGCAGCAAGGTCGAAGAGCTTGTGCCAGCGGTACTGGCCAATAACTCGAACACTACATCAACGCAAGTCTATGAGGTTTTCCCACTGTCTACAAGATCGTTTTTATCACCTTTCTTGGAGACCAACAGGGTTGTCTCACTATCTTGAACCTTATCTGCATTACTTTCTCTACCATTGCATAGTGCGGTGCTCTTCTACAAT
This sequence comes from Triticum urartu, assembly GCF_003073215.2. Taxonomy (NCBI): domain Eukaryota; kingdom Viridiplantae; phylum Streptophyta; class Magnoliopsida; order Poales; family Poaceae; genus Triticum; species Triticum urartu. The sequence continues at coordinate 413,311,609 of NC_053023.1, forward strand.
ATTCTATTCGCATACCACAAGAGGAACAAGCAGACACATCATAGGTTTAGCATGTAGTATACCAAACTCATTTTGGTAAACCAGTTCAGTAGTAAGGTGGACAGGATAACAACATAAAACAAACATATATCTATGTACTATGGTCACTATATTGTCCATATCATTCTAGTTTATGTTGCCAAATCAAGATAGAGACACAGTTTAACTCATATATTTTGAAGACACATCAACATAGACAGAATATAAGTGTGAGAAACTACACAACATTGGCAACACTTGTAATGTGCATCACATGAGAACATAACTGTTTACACAACTGAAAGTGAAATCAACATAGAGCAAGAAGTTAGAACAACAATCCAGTTAAAGAAATAGGTTTAAAACATACCTGCTGCGCCATTGGAGTTTCAATTGGATCCTTCATATTCGAAAGTAGTTGGTATGAATAAATACAGGGATGCAACAGCAAAGGAGTATGGACCACAGCTACGGAATATGACCTGAGAACAGTTGCTCTTCTGCTTTAAACGTGGAGTTTGGGTTCGCTGTGGTGGTCTTCATGCTTTGGGCACTGCAGTTGCTTTACAAACTGCTCGTGTGGGGGTACTCTGTGGTGGGCATGGTGCTTTGTCAACTAGAAGTGGGTTACTATCCGCTGGGGTTGGGGTTAGATGGGTTGTAGCTGGTTCTCTGCCCAACGGTCTAAGTGTGCAATCTGGAAGAGTCTCGATTATGTGTGGTGGGGCAAGTTTGTGGGCCAGTACAACCATGGTTCTATCTGCATCGACGGGTAGCACTGTACTTTGTGAAGAACGAGTTTTTGCTCCCTTAGATATTGTCATCACCCCCTCCATTTCAAATGGCTGATAAACAAGAAAAGAAATTGAACGTACAGACATTGTATGATAGACAGATGTGGTAATTCACATATATGTTGTCTAAGCAAACAGGACAGCAGGACATAATTTCACATATATGATGCCTAACTAAACAGGATAGCATGACACAGTTTCAGATATATGATGGATAACTTAATAGGATATAATGGAATAATACAACATATGATGAGTATCTAAATAGGATGACATGACAAAACTATATGATATCTTTCTAAAATAGGTTGGGATGAAATAATTCACATAAATGTTGTCTAAGTATACAGGATGGCATGATATAATTGACATAATTGATTCATATACTAAGCAGTTGGCACTCACATGTATGATCTCTAAACTAAGTAGATGGAATTCAATATTGTGCATATGATGTCTAAACTAAGCAATGTAAGACACCACATGCATGATATGAGAAATATAAACATTTCAACTTAGAGCATACACCTCAGGTGGGATATAGGACTAGTCATTTGTCTATGAATCCTCCTCTGAGGAGCTCCCTATAACCATCGAGATATATGCTTCAACAGGTACCATTGCCTGCTCTAAAGACCTTGTTTTCACTCCTGATTTTTCCATAACCGGCTCAAATGGCTGATACACATGAAGAGTGGTTTAATATACACAGATTGTTGACAAATGGAATACGTAATGAAAAAAAGATGGCATGAGATAATTCACATATATGATTCCTGGCTACATGGCGGTGCATAATTCACATATATGATAACTGGCTGAAAAACATGGCATTGCATAATTCCCATATACTCCCTCCGTTCCTAAATATTTTTCTTTTTAGAGATTTCAAATGGACTACTACATACAGACGTATATAGACATATTTTAGAGTGTAGATTCACTCATTTTGCTCCGTATGTAGTCACTTGTTGAAATCTCTAAAAAGACAAATATTTAGGAACGGTGGAAGTATGATATAGAAACCAAACAGGTGGCATTCACACAAAGCAAATCTAAACTAAGCTGATGACATATAAGATGAATAATGTAAGCAATGCGAGGCGCCATATGCATGATATGACCAACATCAGCATGCTAGGTTAGAGCAAACACCTCAGGTGGTAAATAGGGGTGGTCGGCTCCCTCTGAATCCACATCTGAATAGTTATCTTCCTCTGGAATACAATCTGGAATGGCAGGAGGGGGGCACTTCACCCACCATGGAGCGGCATCTACATGACATTGTATTCCCACGCAACGGTCTTCTCTTTTTCTCTACATGTTCAGTATGATTGTGTACAATAACTAACATGCATAATAAAAAGTTAGTTAGATTTTGTAAGGCCTAAGGGGTGCATGCAGAAATCAAGACTGATGGTAGCAAACGAGTGGATAGATCCAAAACTAATGATAGCAGGTAGATTATAGCTTTAGTTTAAAAAGATAGACAATGGATCATCTATTGTTTGTTGCCCACCCAACATGAACCACATGGAAGTCCCCAGATGAACAAGATATTAGACATATACTATTCGTTGCTGCCTTGATATGAGACCCATGAGCATTTTAAAAATCAAGTTTGAACGATAAAGTAGCAGGTAATAATAACCGATGTATAACATAAGCAAACACGAAATACTGCGACCTCTCTTACTGAACTATGTAGTTCTCAGGTTCATCTGCTCAGTCGATGATGATAATGTAGTTGGTGTGGTTGCCGGCAACGGGGAAGATGATCTGAGGCGGCGAAAGAAAGTTTGCAGGGGGAATCTCTGCTGCAGTGAACGCTTCTATCGAGGGTGCACCTCAGGTGGGGTGGATGACAGCACGACAGGAGCAGGACATAACACACATAGTTTTCTTTGATGCCTATCTGAAAATGAAGTAAATCTGTAAGGGCTCCTTACAATTAGAGGATTCTATAAACGCAGGGACAGGAAAAACACAGGAATAGGATAGGAATGCACATGCAAAACAGAGCATTTGGAAACATAGGATTTCTGTGAAACTCGGTGTTTGGTTCACATGAATTGGAAGAACACAGGAATGGAGACACATGGTCAAATTAAAGTCAAACCACGTGAAAATGAAAAAAATAAGAATCTTATTATGCCAGTAATGCAATTAGTCCTGTTTTCCATGCACATTAATTTGAAAAGGACGTCCAACTGGATATTAAAATTCCTACCATTTTTCTTTGAAAGAGACACCAAAGGAAAAAAAAAATCCTCCAGTTTTGCTTTGCTCCATTCCTAACCAAATGCATGAATAGTAGTACCATAGTAGTTCCATAGAAAAGGATCCCTGAGGGATCGACATGAATGCAGAATAACAAAGAGATGCAACGAGTGTACAACCTCTTTGGTATAGCCTTGTCGACCTCAGCATCATTGGGTTGGATGTGGAGGGTGGTGATGCTGGTGTGACTGTTGGAAGCGGGGAAGAAGATCTGAGGCCTCTGGAAACGGCATCAAGGGTACTGCTCCGCTGTGATGGACAGTTCCATCGTTGGAGCAGCTCCGGTGAGGTGTACGGCGTCGAGGCTGACGCATGACAAGACAGACAATGTTAATCCGAAGTGGGACTCTAATATCATATGCAATAGATGATGTAAAATACATCACAAAAAGTGCTAGATGTAAAACACATCAGCCGCGCCATGGCCGCTCCGACAGATGTTGTAAATACTGTTTACTCTGAACTTAACTGATGAAACTGAACTATACAGTCGAAACTGAATTTTATTGTCGAAACTGGTTGAACTAGTAGAAGAACATTGCAATAGATGTTTAGGGTGTTCGAGAACTAGTAGCAGAGAAGCAGTGATCTAAATCAGCCGACGCTTGAGTAGGGAACGCGCTAGCAGAGAGCAAGTCGTGGAGCAGAACCGCGAGCGAGTGCTAAAGCAGCAACTCATGTAGCTGCCGGAGGTCGTGCAGCAGCAGCAGCGTGAGCAAGACAGAGCAGCAGCACGAACAAGAGCAAGAGCGGAGCAGCAGCGTGACTGATGTCTACTACACAACCTTCTTCTTGTAGACATTGTTGGGCCTCCAAGTGTAGAGGTTTGTAGGACAGTAGCAAATTTCCCTCAAGTGGATGACCTAAGGTTTATCAATCCGTGGGAGGTGTAGGATGAAGATGGTCTCTCTCAAACAACCCTGCAACTAAATAATAGAGAGTCTCTTGTGTCCCCAACACAATCAATACAATGGTAAATTGTATAGGTGCACTAGTTCAGCGAAGAGATGGTGATACAAGTGCAATATGGATGGTAGGTATATGTTTTTGTAATCTGAAAATATAAAAACAGCAAGGTAACTAATGATAAAAGTGAGCACAAACGGTATTGCAATGCTAGGAAACAAGGCCTAGGGTTCATACTTTCACTAGTGCAAGTTCTCTCAACAATAATAACATAATTGGATCACATAACTATCCCTCAACATGCAACAAAGAGTCACTCCAAAGTCACTAATAGCGGAGAACAAACAAAGAGATTATGGTAGGGTACGAAACCACCTCAAAGTTATTCTTTCTGATAGATCTATTCAAGAGTCTGTAGTAAAATAACATGAAGCTATTCTTTCCGTTCAATCTATCCTAGAGTTCGTACTAGAATAACACCTTAAGACACAAATCAATCAAAACCCTAATGTCACCTAGATACTCCAATGTCACCTCAAGTATCCGCTGGTATGATTATACGATATGCATCACACAATCTCAGATTCATCTATCCAAACCAACAGAAAGTACTTCAAAGAGTTCCCCAAAGTTTCTACCGGAGAGTCAAGACGAAAATGTGTGCCAACCCCTATGCATAGGTTCATGGGCGGAACCCGCAAGTTGATCACCAAAACATACATCAAGTGAATCAATAGAATAACCCATTGTCACCATGGTTATCCCACGCAAGACATACATCAAGTGTTCTCAAATCCTTAAAGACTCAATCTGATAAGATAACTTCAAAGGGAAAATTCAATCCATTACAAGAGAGTAGAGGGGGAGAAACATCATAAGATCCAACTATAATAGCAAAGCTCGTGATACATCAAGATTGTACCACCTCAAGAACACGAGAGAGAGAGAGAGAGATCAAACACATAGCTACTGGTACATACCCTCAGCCCCAAGGGAGAACTACTCCCTCCTCGTCATGGAGAGCACCGGGATGATGAAGATGGCCAGCGGAGAGGGATTTCCCCCTCCGGCAGGGTGCTGGAACGGGTCTAGATTGGTTTTCGGTGGCTCCAGAGGCTTCTGGCGGCGGAACTCCTGATCTATTCTGCTCCCCGAAGTTTTTAGGGTATATGGGTGTATATGGGAGTAAGAAGTACGTCGGTGGACCTCCGGGCTGTCCACGAGGCAGGGGGCGCGCCCAGGGGGGTGGGCGCGCCCCCCACCCTCGTGGGCAGCCTGGGACTCTCCTGGTCCAACTCCGATACTCCGTGGGCTTCTTCTGGTCCAAAAATAAGTTCCATGAAGTTTCAGGTCAATTGGACTCCGTTTGATTTTCCTTTTCTGCGATACTCTAAAACAAGGAAAAAACAGAAACTGGCACGGGGCTCTAGGTTAATAGGTTAGTCCCAAAAATCATATAAAATAGCATATAAATGCATATAAAACATCCAAGGTTGATAATATAATAGCATGGAACAATCAAAAATTACAGATACGTTGGAGACATATCAGCATCCCCAAGCTTAATTCCTGCTCGTCCTCTAGTAGGTAAATGATAAAAACAGAATTTTTGATGTGGAATGCTACCTAACATATTTATCGATGTAATTCTCTTTATTGTGGCAAGAATATTCAGATCCATAAGATTCAAGACAAAAGTTTAATATTGACATAAAAATAATAATACTTCAAGCATACTAACTAAGCAATCATGTCTTCTCAAAATAACATGGCCAAAGAACGCTATCCCTACAAAATCATATAGTCTGGCTATGCTCCATCTTCACCACACAAAATATTTAAATCATGCACAACCCCGATGACAAGCCAAGCAATTGTTTCATACTTTTGGTGTTCTCAAACTTTTTCAATATTCACGCAATACATGAGCGTGAGCCATGGACATAGCACTATAGGTGGAATAGAATGGTGATTGTGGAGAAGACAAAAAGGGGGAATATAGTCTCACATCAACTAGGCATATCAATGGGTTATGGAGATGCCCATCAATAGATATCAATGTGAGTGAGTAGGGATTGCCATGCAACGGATGTACTAGAGTTATAAGTGTATGAAAGCTCAAAAAGAAACTAAGTGGGTGTGCATCCAACTCGCTTGCTCACGAAGACCTAGGGCATTTTGGGGAAGCCCATCATTGGAATATACAAGCCAAGTTCTATAATGAAAAATTCCCACTAGTATATGAAAGTGATATCATAGGAGACTCTCTATCATGAAGATCATGGTTCTACTTTGAAGCACAAGTGTGGTAAAAGGATAGTTGCATTGCCCCTTCTCTCTTTTTCTCTCATTTTTTGGGCTTTTTCTCTTTTTTTATGGACTCTTTTTTTTATTTGGGCCTTTCCTCTTTTTTTATGGCCTCTTTTTTTAGTCCAGAGTCTCATCCCGACTTGTGGGGGAATCATAGTCTCCATCATCCTTTCCTCACTGGGACAATGCTATAAAAATGATGATCATCACACTTTTATTTACTTACAACTCAAGAATTACAACTCGATTCTTAGAACAAGATATGAATCTATATGAATGCCCCCGGCGGTGTACCGGGATGTGCAATGACTCATGAGTGACATGTATGAAAGAATTATGAACGGTGGCTTTGCCACAAATACGATGTCAACTACATGATCATGCATAGCAATATGACAATGATGGAGCGTGTCATAATAAAGGAACAGTGGAAAGTTGCATGGAAATATATCTCGAAATGGCTATGGAAATGTCATGATAGGTAGGTATGGTGGCTGTTTTGAGGAAGGTATATGGTGGGTGTATGGTACCAGCGAAAGTTGCGCGGTACTAGAGAGGCTAGCAATGGTCGAAGGGTGAGAGTGCGTATAATCCATGGACTCAACATTAGTCATAAAGAACTCACATACTTATTGCAAAAATCTATTAGTTATCGAAACAAAGTACTACGCGCATGCTCCTAGGGGGGGTAGATTGGTAGGAAAAGACCATCGCTCGTCCCCGACCGCCACTCATAAGGAGGACAATCAATAAACAAATCATGCTCCGACTTCATCACATAACAGTTCACCATACGTGCATGCTACGGGAATCACAAACTTTAACAAAAGTATTTATCAAATTCACAACTACTCAACTAGCATGACTCTAATATCACCATCTTCATATCTCAGAACAATCATCAAGTATCAAACTTCTCATAGTATTCAATGCACTTTATATGAAAGTTTTTATTATACCCATCTTGGATGCCCATCATATTATGACTAAATTCATAACCAAAGAAAATTACCATGCTGTTGAGGACTCTCAAAATAATATAAGTGACGCATGAGAGTTCATCTATTTCTATAAAATAAAACCACCACCATGCTCTAAAAAGATATAAGTGAAGCACTAGAGCAAATGACAAACTACTCCAAAAGATATAAGTGAAGCTCAATGAGTAGTCGAATAATTATGCAACTATGTGAAGACTCTCTAACATTTAATAATTTCAGATCTTGGTATTTTATTCAAACAGCAAGGAAAACTAAATAAAATAAAATGACGCTCCAAGCAAAACACATATCATGTGGTAAATAAAAATATAGCTCCAAGTAAAGTTACCGATGAACAAAGACGAAAGAGGGGATGCCTTTCGGGGCATCACCAAGCTTAGGCTTTTGATTGTCCTTGAATATTACCTTGGGGTGCCTTGGGCATCCCCAAGCTTAGGCTCTTGCCACTCCTTATTCCATAATCCATCAAATCTTTACCCAAAACTTGAAAACTTCACAACACAAAACTTAAAATAGAAAATCTCGTGAGCTCCATTAGCAAAAGAAAACAAAACACCACTTCAAGGTACTGTAATGAACTCATTATAAATACATATTGGTGTAATATATACTGTATTCCAACTTCTAGATGGTTCATACCCTCCGATACTACTGATAGATTCATAAAAAATAAGCAAACAACACATAGAAAACAGAATCTGTCAAAAACAGAACAGTCTGTAGTAATATGGATCAAACGTATACTTCTGGAACCCCAAAAATTCTAAAATAAATTGCTGGACGTGAGGAATTTATCTATTAATCATCTTCAAAAAGAGTTAACTAAATATCACTCTCCAATAAAAAATGGCAGCAAATCTCGTGAGCACTAAAGTTTCTGTTTTTTACAGCATGATCACAAAGACTTTCCCCAAGTCTTCCCAACGGTTCTACTTGGCACAAACACTAATTAAAAGCACAAAACCACATCTAAACAGAGGCTAGATGAATTATTTATTACTAAAAAGGAACAAAAATCAAGGAACTAAAATAAAATTGGGTTGCCTCCCAACAAGCACTATCATTTAATGCCCCTAGCTAGGCATGCTGATTTCAATGATGCTCACATAAAAGATAAAAATTGAAACATAAAGAGAGCATCATTAAGAATATGACTAGCACATTTAAGTATAACCCACTTTCTATGCATAGGGATTTTGTGAGCAAAAAACTTATGGGATCAATAATCAACTTTCATAGGAAGGTAAAGCAAGCAAAACTTCAAAACTTTAAGCACATAGAGAGGAAACTTGATATTATTGCAACTCCTACAAGCATATATTCCTCCCTCATAATAGTTTTCAGTAGCATCATGAATGAATTCAACAATATAACCAGCACCTAAAGCATTATTTTCATGATCTACAAGCATAGAAATTTTATTACTCTCCACACAAGCAAAATTCTTCTCATGAATAATAGTGGGAGGAAACTCAACAAAATAACTATCATGTGAGGCATAATCCAATTGAAAACTAAAATCATGATGTCAAGTTTCATGGTTGTCATTAATCTTTATAGCATACGTGTCATCACAATAATCATCATAGGTAGCAACTTTGTCCTCATAATCAATTGGAACCTCTTCCCAAATAGTGGATTCATCACTAAATAAAGTCATGACCTCTCCAAATCCAATTTCATCAATATAATCATCATAAATAGGAGGCATGCTTTCATCATAATAAATTTTCTCATCAAAACTTGGGGGACAAAAATATCATCTTCATCAAACATAGCTTCCCCAAGCTTGTGGCTTTGCATATCATTAGCATCATGGATATTCAAGGAATTCATACTAACAACATTGCAATCATGCTCATAATACACGGATTTAGTGCCAAACATTCTAATGCATTCTTCTTCTAGAACTTGAGCACAATTATCGGAATCCTTATTTTCATGGTAGATATTAAAAAGATGAAGCATATTAGGTACCCTTAATTCCATATTTTTTTGGTAGTTTTCTTTTATAAACTAAACTAGTGCTAAAACAAGAAACTAAAAGATTCGATTGCAAGATCAAAAGATATACCTTCAAGCACTCACCTCCCCGACAATGGCGCCAGAAAAGAGCTTGATGTCTACTACACAACCTTCTTCTTGTAGACGTTGTTGGGCCTCCAAGTGCAGAGGTTTGTAGGACAGTAGCAAATTTCCCTCAAGTGGATGACCTAAGGTTTATCAATCTGTGGGAGGCGTAGGATGAAGATGGTCTCTCTCAAACAACCCTGCAACCAAATAACATAGAGTCTCTCGTGTCCCCAACACACCCAATACAATGGTAAATTGTATAGGTGCACTAGTTCGGCGAAGAGATGGTGATACAAGTGCAATATGGATGGTAGATATATGTTTTTGTAATCTGAAAATATAAAAACAGCAAGGTAATTAATGATAAAAGTTAGCACAAACGGTATTGCAATGCTAGGAAACAAGGCCTAGGGTTCATAATTTCACTAGTGCAAGTTCTCTCAACAATAATAACATAATTGGATCACATAACTATCCCTCAACATGCAACAAAGAGTCACTCCAAAGTCACTAATAGCGGAGAACAAACGAAGAGATTATGGTAGGGTACGAAACCACCTCAAAGTTATTCTTTCTGATCGATCTATTCAAGAGTCCGTAGTAAAATAACATGAAGCTATTCTTTCCGTTCAATCTATCCTCGAGTTCGTACTAGATTAACACCTTAAGACACAAATCAATCAAAACCCTAATGTCACCTAGATACTCCAATGTCACCTCAACTATCCGCAGGTATGATTATACGATATGCATCACACAATCTCAGATTCATCTATTCAAACCAACACAAAGTACTTCAAAGAGTGCCCCAAAGTTTCTACCGGAGAGTCAAGACGAAAATGTGTGCCAATCCCTATGCATAGGTTCATGGCCAGAACCCGCAAGTTGATCACCAAAACATACATCAAGTGAATCAATAGAATAACCCATTGTCACCACGGTTATCCCACACAAGACATACATAAAGTATTCTCAAATCCTTAAAGACTCAATCCGATAAGATAACTTCAAAGGGAAAACTCAATCCATTACAAGAGAGTAGAGGGGGAGAAACACCATAAGATCCAACTATAATAGCAAAGCTCGCGATACATCAAGATCGTACCACCTCAAGAACACGAGAGAGAGAGAGAGATCAAAAACATAGCTACTGGTACATACCCTCATCCCCAAGGGAGAACTACTCTCTCCTCGTCATGGAGAGCACCGGGATGATGAAGATGGCCACCGGAGAGGGATTTCCCCCTCTGGCAGGGTGCTGGAACGATTCTAGATTGGTTTTCGGTGGCTATGGAGGCTTCTGGCGGCGGAACTCCCGATCTATTCTACTCCCTGAAGTTTTTAGGGTATATGGGTATATATGGGAGGAAGAAGTACATCGGTGGACCTCCGGGCTGTCCACGAGGCAGGGGGCACGCCCAGGGGGGTGGGCACGCCCCCCACCCTTGTGGGCAGCCCGGGACTCTCCTGGTCCAACTCCGATACTCCATGGGCTTCTTCTGGTCCAAAAATAAGTTCCGTGAAGTTTCAGGTCAATTGGAGTCCGTTTGATTTTCCTTTTCTGTGATACTCTAAAACAAGGAAAAAACAGAAACTGGCACTGGGCTCTAGGTTAATAGGTTAGTCCCAAAAATCATATAAAATAGCATATAAATGCATATAAAATATCGAAGGTTGATAAGATAATAGCATGGAACAATCAAAAATTATAGATACGTTGGAGACGTATCAGTGACCGACAACAATAGCAGAGCAGAGCAGCAGCACGAAGTGGCCGCCGAGGAAGCAACGACATGGGGGAGCGATGCCGTGGATGAAGTGGCTGGCGACGGTGCCATCGTTGGAGACCCGCCATGGCTGCTCGGTATCGAGCACCGGCAGCCCCATGAGATCGAATAAAAGATAAAATGCAGTGGTGAGTGCAGAACCTCCTTGGTGGCGCCGAGTTGGCCTCGGCTTCATCGGAGGAATTGGTGAGAGTGTTGCGGTTCTGGTGGGGCAGGTCAAGACGGTGTTGTGGGGATGGAGGTGGCGCGATAGACGAGGCGAACATCGGAGCAGTCCTTGGAGGTGGAGGACGGGGCGGCTGATCCGGTGGGACGACGAGATCGATGACGGATCCTCATCCGGTGCGGTGGATGAGGGACGGCGAGTTGTTATGGTGGACAATGTCATTGGGGAAGAGTCTCTGGCTAGGCGGCAGTCGGCAGGCCGACCGAGGAGCGTGGGGTTTCGTGGGTTTTGGTGGCCTCGGTGAACGAATGGGGGACGAAGGAGAAGGTAGGGAGAGCCATGGCTTAGGGACGCGCTTGTCCGAAATGTAGGGTAAGTTACCAGCGAACCCCCGCCGGTTTTGACACTGCAACGTTGAGCCGGCATTTCCGGCTAAGGGGTAGAAGGGGGATTTTGTGTGTCTGGGCTGTAGGACCAATTTCGGATGAGGAGGGAGTTTTCGCGCGCGTCAAAATTTCGGGATAACAAGGCGCGGCGCGGGTTGAAGAGGCGGGTGTTTCAAAGCAGATGAGACAAAAGATACTCGAGCTTAAAATTTCGGGATAACAAGGCGTGGATTCCTTGTTCGGCAGAACAAACATAGTGTGTACAAAAAAAACAATTCATACAAGACACAAGAGAGTCATGTCCCCTTTTACTATATTGCTACAAAGGTCATTGAAAAAATTACAAGAAAAATGTAAAAAGAAATCGGGAGAACAAGATTACCCTGTACAGTACCAAATCGATTCGCACTTCCCTCAACAACAACAAAAAACAAATCAATTCCCACCAAAATAAAGAGTCATGTCCCTTTTTATATGATTACAAATGCCAGGATCTCAAATTTCAATTTTTGAATCCATGTTATGTTGAATTCGAATATATCGTTAGGTGACCTTGCGGTTTATAATGGATGTAGTCCTACATTTTGATCTTCCATCATATATGAAAATTTTACTCCACCCTATGAACATATATATTGTTGTCTACCATCTGGACTAAATTTGAATCAATTTTCCTTATTTGAATACGATTGTTGTCAAGTTATACAATCATTTAAATATTATCTTGATAACAAAAAACATGCATATAGCAGTAATCATATTCCACTATAAACTACATGTAACATACAATCTCCAATTCAAATATTTGTATTTATTTTATGCTGAATTCAAATCAGAGTACATTGGTCTAGGTGGCGAGATGTTCGGGATAATCTAAGCCCTATTTTCGTATGTATATAATTCTTGGCTGAATTGGGACAAGTTTTGGTATAAGCTTCTTGCAAAACCGTAGATTCTCTCAACAAGCCTCGTGGTTCCGAGAGGGAACGTGTCACCTTTGTGTGCGAAACAATATACGCTGCCTCCCCCAGATTTTCTTTATAGAGGCGACATAGAACTATATGAGTTCCCTATTAAATTTTGGAATTATTCCGGGTTCGTTTGGCCTTTTTTATACATTAATTGAGTTTCTGGACATTTAATGTGCATAATCCAAATTTGAAATGCAAGCACATGTTTCGGTGCACCAAAGTTGGTTGAAAAATCACATGTGTGTCCTTGTGTGAATTTCTAGGTCCCATGCAAGAAGTGGGAATGAAATTCAAACATCTGGGCGTTGTGACTCGACCGAGAACATAGAGAAACTTGGTTTTTAAATTCATGTAAATCCAAAACTCACCTGGAAATCATGAAACTTGGCATGGTGTCATGTCATGGCACTAACATGCTGTGCTAAAAAATTGGGCCGATATGGAACAAGATTTGGTATAAGCTTCTTGCAAACCGGAGTTTCTCTCAAGAAGGCTCGTGGTTCTGAGAGGGAACGTGTCACCTTTGAGTGTGAAACGATATACGCTGCCCCCCTTGAGTTTCTTTACAGAGGCAACATAGAACTACATGAGTGCCCTATTAAATTTTGGAATTATCCAGGTTTATTTGGCCTTTTTTATACATTAATTGAGTTTCTGGTCATTTAATGTGCCTAATTCAAATTTGAACTACAAACACATGCTCATGTGCACCAAAGTTGGTTGAAAAATCACATGTGTGTCCTCGAGTGAATTTCTAGGTCCCATGCAAGAAATGGGAATTAAATTCAAACATCTGGGCATCGTGGCTCGGCCGAGAACATTGAGAAACTTGGTTTTAAAATTCTTGTAAATCCGAAACACGCCTGAAAATCATGAAACTTGGCATGGTGTCATGTCATGCTACTACCATGCCCTAGTAAAGAAAAATGGCCGAATAGGAACAAATTTTGGTATAAGCTTCTTGCAAACCAAAGCTTCTCTCAAGAAGGCTCATGGTTCTGAGAGGCAACATGTCACCTTTGAGTGCGGAACAATATACGCTGCCCCCTTGAGTTTCTTTACAGAGGCAACATAGAACTACATGAGTGCCCTGTTAAATTTTGGAATTATTCCGGGTTCGTTTGGCCTTTTTATACATTAATTTAGTTTCCGGTCATTTAATGTGCATAATTCAAATTTGAACTACAAGCACATGCTCCTGTGCACCAAAGTTGGTTGAAAAATCACATGTGTGTCCTTGGGTGAATTTATAGGTCCCATGCAGGAAATGGGAATGAAATTCAAACATCTGGGCATCGTGGCTCGGCCGAGAACATTGAGAAGCTTGGTTTTAAAATTCTTGTAAATCCAAAACATGCTTGAAAATCATGAAACATGGCATGGTGTCATGTCATGGTACTACCATGCTATGGTAAAAAAATTGGCAGAATAGGAACAAGTTTTGGTATAAGTTTCTTGCAAGCCGGAGCTTCTCTCAAGAAGGCTCGTGGTTCTAAGAGGGAACGTGTCACCTTTGTGTGCATAATTCAAATTTGAAATACAAGCACATGCTCCAGTGCACCAAAGCTGGTTGAAAAATCACATGTGTGTCCTTGGGTAAATTTCTAGGTCCCATGCAAGAAATGGGAATGAAATTCAGACATCTGGGCATCGTTGCTCGGGTGGAAACATTGAGAACTTGTTTTTTTAATTCCTGTAAATACGAAACACGCATGAAAATCATGAAACTTGGCTTGGTGTCATGACATGGCACCAACATGCTGTGGTAATTTTGCTGTCTGATTTGCGAAGGCGCACACATTAACAATCAACAAAGTCATTTTGGAACAAGTGCTGTCACGTTACAATCGGAAACACAAGTATTATTGAAACCGTGGGCGTTCTATTTACCATTTACGTGCCGCCATGTGTCCCCTTTTTTTATTAGCTAGGAGGCGCCGTGCAGGGTAGCTATTTGAGTGCGGGAAGCGTACGATCAGACCCCTGCGCATGCTTATCGGAAGGAGAGCCCTTTGACCTCCATCTGCCATCAACCTATCTCCCAAGGTCTCCATTAATGCCTCTATTTAATGGCGTGGCAATGTCTCACTCGACTAAGATTTAAGAGAGAGAAAAGAAAATCTGAAAAGAAAATTTTGCACGGATCTTGATGTAAGATCCGACGGACCTATATAGCAAGACTGATGAATATATGTAAGGATGACGAGAGTGGATAATAATTATCTTACATAATTAGGAAGATAATTAAAAAAACCACATGCGGCTATGCCCGAAATACACAAGGGCAAAAGAGGAAGGAAGACGCATATAACGATCTGGCTCGCCGATCTGTACTTTATTTATGCGCTGCAGGTCGCGGAGACTAGTTCTCGTGGCGGGTGATGATCTCTTTCATCAGTTTCATGTCCTTAATACGCTGCTTGGCAGCATCCATGGATTCCTCCACCAGCCTGTTGCGCTTGATGCGGAGCATGGCATTCTTGTCCATAAGTTTCTTGATGATGACGCCCGTCCTTTGCAACAAGGCAACGGTCTCCTCCTCCTGCTTCGCCCTTCCAGCGATCTTCACCCTCTGCAGGTCGAGCTCGCCCCGGAGCTTCGCATTGTCCTCCCCTAGTTGCTGGATGACGCCGGTAGCCTCTTCCTGCAACCTCGCCCAGCCGGAGATCTGATCCATCTGGCTATGGACCATCGCATGCATGCGCCTGTAAGAGTCCTCGCCTGCCTGCAAGAAATTTTCCCAGGCCGTCGCGGCGCGACGGTACCTCCGTGCTGCTTCGGCGGCGCGGTGGGACATCTCTGCTGCTTCCGCGGCATGGCCGGACCAGTCTGCTACATCGAAGGCGCGGCGGGACCTTCGTGCTGTTTCGGCGGCGCGGCGGGACCTCTGTGCTGCTACTGCTGCACGGCTGGACATGTCGGCTGCTTTCACGGTGAGGCGGGACATCTCTCGTGCTTCCTCTTCCATGCTCGCCTCTCCCTGGTGGAAATCTCTCGACCCAGAACTCACGTTGGCCATGGCTTGATTGGCTTTATAGTTTTTTGTGGATGAGGAGTTGAGGAGGAATGTGCAGTCATCTTGGCATAGTAGTATTTAAAACCGAGTACTACTAATACGCTCCTAAGTGGGAAACCGTTTAGGTTGTGATCGTGTGAATAGGTTTGCAATTAAATATAGCATGGTAGTAGTAGAAATTTGGAATGTGATGAGACGCGCTCAAAATTTATTGACGGTTCTAGTTTCGAAGTGCGGCACTATTCCAGGATGGCGTAACGTAAGCACGTGTTCTCGATCGTGGTGTAGCATATGCCATGGTACTAGTTCTTTTTCTACTGTTGTGTACATGCAAAAACTGGCACCGTCGGATACATATCTTACGCTTGGCGTTCGACAAGAATAGCCTCGTGGCGAGCTATAGACTAGTCTTTTTTTCAGACGCATTATACCTATCTCCCGGGACTTCTCGCACGCACCATCACTGCTCCCTAGGTCGATGCCACCCACATACACTTGTACTCCGAGTTTAGTACGTTATACAGGAAGAGAAGAGGTGCACACACGCACTCGTCCTCTCTCACACATGCATCTGTAGCTACGAATTGTAGTGTTCTCAACCATACGATTGGCTCTATCATAGGTTTCACGTTGCTCCTTGGCCTTGACATTGAGAAGTTTAAAATGCGGAGGCTAAGATGGAGGCATGAGGTTTTGGTTAAAGTGTGGGCCGCACACGGCACCAACACGACACGAGCTTCATCTGCCTGGTGCGCATGCAGTCGGGTGAGTTTGTCCAAGTATAGACACAACCAGGCCCTCATTGGTACCCGTGCCTCGACTTTGGCTGGTCATAGTGGAGATTAACATAGACTAGTTACTAGCCTATGTTACTAGTACCTTCACAGTGGGTAGTGTCATATACTGTATGTGATAACATAGTATTACATGTCTTCATTTATTACTTTGTAGACTCATTTTGCATTGGAAAGCACTATGTGATGGTAACATATTAGGCTAGTCATAATGGGAGTAACTTAACTACTCCCTCCGACTAGGTGTGTAAGTCACCTTACGAAAACGAAATAAACCCAAAACACTTAGGCACGGTAATTAAGTCCCTTCTCGTCTCTTGTTTCATGACGTATCAACCAATAAGAGATGTGGGCCGTGCATGCTTTTAATGACTTGAGACTAACAAACATGACATGCAATGGTTAGTTCATTGCATGCAATGCTATTAATTAGCACAAAGACATTAAGTTCTCTAGTTTTTCCCTCCGCCTTGGTCACGGTGCACAACCTAAGATGACTTATACACCTAGACGGAGGGAGTAGTAACATAGCACACTTCAAGAAAATTCTGCTTATGTGGCAAGTAATTAATAAGAGGTGGTAACATAATATGTTATTGTAACATAGCGCTTTCCAAGACAAGATAAATGAAGCCATCTATGATACTACTATTATGTTACTTTGCATTATGAAGGTAACTTAGACTAGTGTCATATGCATAACACTAGTCTAAGTTACCCCCCACTCTCTATTTGCCTGTCTCCTCATTAATTACTTGACACCTCATCATTTTTTCTTATGTGGCATCTATGTTACTACCTATGTTACTCCCACTATGACCGGCCTCATGCACAGAGAAATTAGGATTGGAGGGAGTACTACCAGTAGTACTATTTTTATGTGTCACGTCAACTCGCACAAGTATGCAACACTTCCTGAAGAAACAAGCATATAAGCTGTTGTAGTTACTTCTTATAAGCAGTTATACTTCTTACCTAAAGGATCTTTATATCCAACAGACAAAAAATATCCGTTCGACTGTTGGAAATTACTTTAACTGCTGATATGATGTCGAAGTAATTGCTGCATCGCCACCAAAGCCCGCCATCTCTTAAGCTAAAGTAGACCGAGATGACCCCTATACACGCAAAGGCAGGAGCAGTAAGTCAATGAAGCTGCGTCCTCCCTCGCTCATGAGCGTGGTGGCTGGCAGGACTAGGAGAAGCTTTCGTTCGCTACACGCTCTCCCTCCCGCACGCGGTGGACGTGCAGCAGTTCAATCGGTGTTAGATGGCCAGAAGCATAATGTAGTACTCCTCCACTGCTGTAGTACTCCATCATTGTTCGACTTCCCAAAGAGGCGAAGATCCAAGCGCAGCCCGGACGCTTGTGTGGCAATTTCATGTGTAGAGTAGTCTAGGTTAGCGTGTACCGTGCCTGTAAGCTTTAAAATCGTTGGGGTCGGCTCCATGTTTTTTTTAATTAAAATAATCTTCTGGCCCTACCTGTCATCTTGGTGATTGTAGTTTGCATTCTCATCTGGTCAAGACAGGAATATATATTTTAATTTGTGGTGGGGTATGTTAGAGGTTGCAGCAAATGGACTATTGTACACTGCGGGTATGTCAACTCATACAACGAGGAGAAGCTTGATTTTACTACTCGTCTTCTCCCTCGCCTATGCGCGCGGTGGCTCGCAGACGAGGACGGGCTTTTGCTTATAGTAGTACTACAACAAGCTATCCCTCCCGCTCGCAGTGGACGGACATGCAACAGTGGATTCGATACTGTAGAAGCAGAAGTAGTAACATAATTGTTCGTCTTCTCGAAGAGGCGAAGAGCCAAGCGCAACCCGAACGTGGCAGTTTCGAACCTTGGAGCACGCATATAGCCAGGCTCTTACATGAGACAAAATTGCTATGTGAGCCCACTATTACTTGCTAGTATAGCCCTGTAAACCAGAAAGGAGTATTTGCCTTTCTAGAGATTTCAACAAGTGACTAGACTACACCGAGACGGACTACACATGGAGCAAAATGAGTGAATCTACACGGTAAATAAATATGTAGTTCTCTCGTTTTCCTCTCCGCCTTGGTCGCGGTGCACAATAGGCACCATAGGCACCTCATCATCAATGAGAACGTCCCTGACACGCGATAGACGCGAGCGGCAGTCGCTTCCATAGGTGCTTGAGGCCCTGTTTGGTTCATAAGTCCTAGGACTTTTTCTAGTCCCAACTAAAAAGTTCCTAGTCCCTAGTTTTTTAGCTGGGTTAGAGCAAACTAGCTCAAACTAACCCCTCATGTTTGGATAATTTGAGGTTATTTCAACCCAAACTAGCTCTAACTCAGGGATCCAAACAAAGAGGAGTAGTACTATACATGCTACAGTCTGGACCGTAGCACATTATTTTTTATGGCCATATCAGCACATTGTTTTCTACTACTGATTCACTGGGCTACCGTGGTTCACACTCCTCTACCATGGTTCACACTCCTCCTATGTACTTCACCGACATGTGGGAGAGCCAGCATCCGGGTCGACGTGTCATGCACCAGATTAGAGTGCGGAACGGAAGGGGGGCATCACCCCGGTCTTACCGCCAGTAATTCATGACTATAGTGAGTAGTCATATCACAAGTCTTTCCAGCAGTAACGCGCCGTCAAATTAGACAGCCCGACCCTTCCAGCAGTAAGTAAGTTGAATCCGCTACTCCCTCACCCTCTTCGCCTCTCTGTCAAACCGCCTACACAAAAACTGCCGCACATACTGCCTGGGAAAAGCCCCGCCCTCAACTTTTAACTATGCGAAAATAGTTCGAGCTTGTTCGTTCTATATAAATACTAGTATTATATGTTTATTCACTCGTGGGGTTGGTCAATGAATGGAGGGCCGGGGAGCACAAGTGAACAATACTACTACTACTACTACCTCCGTCCTAGTTTATTGGTCCCCATTGTATATTGTGTCAAATTTTGACTATAGATTCGAATCTAGGACTTGGTTCAAACAACGAAGAAAGGGGGAAAGTTGTAGCATGAATCTAGGACTTGATTAAAGAGGAAATAATATGGTGAAAGTAGTAGAGATCGGATACCCAACCGGTCTCTTGGTTGAAATGGGAAATAATGGGAAAACGCAGTACAACTGGATAAGGAACAGATCTATTATTGGTTAAAAAAGGATAGAAAGTGGCGGCTGGTGGACAAGTCAACAGAGGATGTCCAGGATTAGATTTGTTGCCCTCGCATAGTAAAAGGTCTCCAGGATTAGAATTGCTGCCCTCACATAATAAAAAGTCTCCAAGATTAGATTTGCTACCCTCACATAGTAAAAGGTCACTAGGATTTGAATGCTGCCCTCACATTGTAAAAGGTCTCCAGGATTAGATTTGCTGCCCTCACATAGTAAAAGGTCTCCAGGATTAGATTTGCTGCCCTCACATAGTAAAAGATCTTCGGGATTAGATTTGCTGCCCTCACATAGTAAAAGGTCTCCAGGATTAGATTTGCTGCCCTCACATAGTAAAAGGTCTCCAGGATTAGATTTTCTGCCCTCATAGAGCATGAACAAACTCGGCATCACCACTTTATGCCTCCTTGTAGGTATATTGTGCTGATGCGTCCACTGTCGCATGTCCTTAAACCAACCTTTTGTTGTTGTTAATGTAAGGGCGCATGTAAAATGAAGCGATCAAAGTGTTACCTTAGGGACATGTCTAACCAGTGTTATTGTTAATCTAATGCCTCCAGTGATATGATGCAATTAAATTGTGTTACAAATGGTACTCCTGCTGTTTTCCCCAGTGTGATAAGTAAGTTGCTCCTTTACGCTGCTGAGTATCCTGGTGTCCCCACGGTCCCATGCCCTTAAACCAACTCTTTAGCTATTGCTGATTTACTGTATCTGGTAAACAAGCAATGCCACCATTAAAGTAATCCCATATTTGACGAATGTCATTGTTGATCATAAAGCTTCCGGTAACATGAAGCATTGCTGACGTTTTAAAATTTCTACTGTCCTTGCGTGATTGCCATGAACATAATTAAGATGCTTCTTTTCATTTCGTGTATGTTTCATATATTATTATTGACCAGCAACTATTTACTTTCTATCTTTTTGTGCAGATAGGGATATCCATTTCACCTTGTTGCTATTGTGACCTTTTGGTGAATGTCGGGACCCCGATCCTAAGTCACACCGATCTAGCATGTAACACATCATATCACCTTGCGGCCTCACGCACGGTATCCCACGGGTGCCACCTTACCTGGCCCGGGACCGTTTGCGCCTTTTGGCTCACGTATATGACAGTGTCGCTAGCATCCATATGACAGAGAACCCGGGCCGACATGACTAGTTGTGAACCCATAGTGGCACTAACTTACAGGGACAGGCATACATGAATCAACCTCGAGCATGTCGGTCAACAGCATATGAATCCGGGCTGTAGCAACTGGGCTAACAGGACTCCAGATGTCTCCGCGTGACATTTCCTCGAAGGGACAGACACAGGAACGAAGTGACTCACATGCCGGCCAGTCTAAGTATTCTGGAGCAGTAGTGCTGGGCTTGCAGGACTCCGGTAAACCGGGCTGTAGCGGACTACCAAGTCTCACTGGAAGCACTAGACTACATTTCCCCATAAGAGAGGCTACCAAGGATAAACAACTAGATTGTCGGATCCCACACATAGCAATACATGTCACACGTACGCATAACATGCAAGTATGTGCTACACAACATGGCATCACAACATAACTCAAAATCATATAGATAAAGGCCCGGAAGAGCCACATAGCATTCAATACAAACAGGGGTCTCATGACCCATCATTCAGAGCATACAAGCAAGGAAAGCATTACATGTCTAAGTACAGACAACTACAAAAGGAAAAGACTAAGAAGCCTGACTAAACATGACCCTCCCAAGGGTACAAGATCGTAGCTGGGATACAAGCTACTCGTCGAAGTCACTAGTGTAACCAACTGCAAAACATAAATAAGCAAACGTGAGTACGAAGGTACTCAGCAAGTCTTACATCAGAACTATCTACATATGCAACATTATCAACAAAGGGGGTGGTGGAGTCTTAACAGCAGCAAGCCAGCTCTGACTCAGTGGCTAACCTATACTACGAGTATCAGAAACTTCTTTGAGGTGAGAAGACACACACGAGTCCACATATTCACCATATCAATACTCCACTATGGATCCGTTCCCGTCTCCCTACGAGAAGGCCATCCCTAGCACTCACGCTTATCTTGCGGATTTTAGAGTATCCACTTCAAGTTGTCTATGTACTACATAAGTCCTCCAAGTTTCCATATCCGAGGAAAACAGTTATTCGAATAGATAATGTTAACCCTGCAGGGGTGTACTTCTTCACACACACTCTCGCCACTTATCGCCCTGTACACATCATGTACCTCGGCAACCTTCAAGCGGAAGCCGGGCAAGGGTGTCGGCCACGACCTGACTAACCACACCAGTCTCTCGTCCAGGTTTATTGCCTATTCGAGTTCCATCCGCAAGGAGTTCCGGCCAAAGTCTCCAGTACAGCCCCAAACGATGTGTGCAGGGTTCCCAAGCCCACCATCCGGGTGCCACTTGGTACACCGTGCCACGGTGCCTAGTCTGTCCCAAGCCCGTCCCGTCAGACACCACCTGGTAGAAAAGTAGCACTACCTACAAACGCCAGAAACTAGTTGCAACTCCTGGACAGAGATCAAGTGGATTAATAAGTCGAGAGGGGCCGGATAACCGGAACCCAATGTGTGGTAGTAACTGGACTTGGATAACATACACAGAACTCAGTGCTTAGGGACGATTCCAATGAGTCAACCCACCATGTACTCCTACATGGCCTCTCATCGCTACCTTTACCAAAACGTGTTCACACACTTAGCCTTTATCGGTAGGACATGTTCACCACTCCGATTTATTCCTGATGAATCAGACCTAACACAACTCTAAGCATAGCTGGCATAAAGAAAACAAGCATGGATGAGTAGGCACATCAAGGCTCAAGCAACTCCTACTCATGCTAGTGGGTTTCAACTATTTACTGTGGCAATGACAGGTCATGCAGAGGAATGGGTTCAACTACCGCAGCAGAAAAGTAGCAGTTGAATCATTGTTGGCCTAATGCAGTATAAGGAGCAAGAGCGAGAGAGTGGGATTTATCGGAATGCCCAAGGGGGGTTGCTTGCCTGATAAAATGACGAAGGGGTATGGCTCCTCTGACAGGTACTCGGGAACACCTTCCGGAGTGGAACCTATCGAGAAGAATCGTTGCCGGTGATCAACACACAAACAAATGCAACAAAATGATGCATGAACATGACATGTGTAAATGCTAGTGTTTGGGCTAATGCAAGATGCTACCAAATTGGTTGAAGTCCATTTGAATCAAAGATTCAAATGTAAATTCAAAATGAAGCATTTAAAATGCCCATATTATGTTTTCACTTATACAGCATGTATAAGTTGGTTTTTCATGCATGAAGCTGGCATAAATGGATTCCTTGCATTTTTCTGATAATTTTTCATATATAAATTATTTCATTCTGAGCTACGGTTGAATTATTATGATTTTTTGAAGTTTAAGCAATATTCTGGAATTTCCTGAGTTAAAATAATTCCAGAAATCAATTATTGCGTCAGCTTGAGATCAGCACTGCGTTAGCAGGTCAACTAGGTTGACCCAGGTCAAACCTGACCAGTGGGACCCACTGGTCAGTGACTAACTAAGCTAACCTAGATTAATTAGCACTAACCTAGGTTAAACTAATTAGTTTTAAACCTAAACTAGACTAATTAACCAGGCGGGGCCCGCATGTCATAGACCCAGGGGAGGTCAAATCCCCTGGTCAACCGGGCAAACCTGCCGGCGGCTCGACGCCGGCGAGGCCAGACGCGGCGGCGCGGCACGGAAATGCGCTACAGGGCGCCATTTGGCGCGCGGAGCGCAGCTACGGGGTGTTGGGACTCGCGCGCATCCAGGGAAGCACGCGGCTGGGCGTGGGGTGGCCGGAATCATGTCCGGCGACGAAGTTTGCGGCAGCCGGAGTTCGGCCAGGTGTGCGCGGGGTGTTGTGGGGCACGGCAGGAGCTGCGAGCGGGTCCGCTCGACTCGCCAGAGTGCACTAAGTGCAACGGCGAGCTCGGCTGCGAGCTGCGGCGGCTATGGCCACGACGGCGAGGGGCTGCGGCGGAGATGGCTTCGACCGGGGTGGAAACAATGGCTGCGATGCGGGAACGAGGGGGAGAAGAGGGGGGAAACAGGGAGATGCTCACGGAGACCACGCGAAGCAGCACGGCGGGCTCGGGGGAGGCCTGGTGACGGCGAATCGACGGTGGTGGACGGCGGAGCCCGAGGTGGAAGACGATGGCGATGGCGGCATTCCAGGGCATCCGGCGCCGTGCGTCTTGATGAGGAGGCGTAGCCCACAACGGCGGAGCGCGTGGACACGACGGAGGGGCGAGGGGACGGCGGAGAGCGCGTCGGCGGTGAGCTGCGGCGACGGCAGCGCCTAGGCTGTCGCGGGAGAGGGTGACAGAGGAGGAGACGGGGACGAGGGAGAGTGAGAGGGGGTCGGGGAGGCTGCGTGGCGTCTCCAGGGACGTCTAGAGGGAGGCGGCAAGCAGGAGGTGGCCGGACGTGCGCCGGCGTGCATCGGCCAGGCGCTCGGCGTCCTCCTGGCGCGGTGGAGAAGACGACTAGCAGGGCCGGCTAGCTGGGCCGCATAGTGCCAGGCCTCAGGTAAGTGGCCCAGGTAAGGGTTTTTCCCTTTTTTGTTTTCTTTTCTATTTCTGACATTTGTTTTTGACTTAAAATAAATACTAGCACAAAATAAAAAGGTTAAGATTCCTAGTGACCACTAGTTATAATATACCAGAGGCCCTCACCAAATTCCAACATTTTTGGAGCCTTTAAAATATTTATATTATTTTAAACAGCTCCAATTCAAATATGGGTTCATTCAAAAATCCAAAATGTTTAGAAAAAATGTGCATCACCTCTGGTTGTTGTTTGCAAAATTTTCCAAAGACCATGAACATTTTTGAAGAGCATTTTGGGTTTATTGAAATTCCAATTTTAATTTGAACCTATTTGAATTTGCTTTGGTGCTAGGGTTTGAAACAACCCCATTTCAATTTCATTTGAAACTTAACATGATGCACAAAGAAAACGTAGGTCATACCAGAACTAGGGATGTGACAACTCGCCCCCACTCGGAAGAATCTCAGCCTGAGATTCAGGAGTCGGCGGAAAGAAAGCGGGGTACTCAAGTCGAAGATGATCTTCTCGCTCCCAAGTAGCTTCTCTCTCGGAATGATGAGACCACTGAACCTTGAGAAACTTGATGTTATGACATCGAGTGACACGCTCTGCTTAATCCAGAATGCAAACGGGGTACTCTCGATAAGTGAGGTTATCTTGGAGATCAAGCATTTCATGGTCCACTCCGCGGATGGGATCCGAGAAGCAACGCCTGAGTTGAGAGACGTGGAAGACATCATGAACTCGAGAAACATGTGGGGGTAGTTCCAACTGGTAGGCAACCTCTCCTCGTTTAGCGAGAATGCGAAAAGGACCAATGTGACGAGGAGCCAACTTGCCCTTGATACCGAAACAATGGGTACCCTTCAAAGGAGTAACCCGAAGGTAAGCCTTGTCGCCAACTTCATAAGCCACTTCCTTATGACGATGGTCATACTAGCTCTTCTGACGAGATTGGGCTTTTTCAGATTCTCACGAATGATGCGAACTTGCTCTTCTGCTTCCTGAATCATATCCGGTCCAAAGAATTGTCTTTCTCCAGTTTCTGACCAGTTCAAAGGTGTTCGACATCTTCGTCCATACAGAACCTCGAAGGGTGCTTTCCTAAGACTGGATTGACAGCTATTGTTATAAGCAAACTCGGCGAAAAGAAGACACTTCTCCCAATCCATACCAAATGAGATAACACAAGCTCTAAGCATGTCTTCGAGAATTTGGTTGACCCTTTCCACCTGACCACTTGATTGAGGGTGGAAAGCGGTACTGAAAGAAAGATGGGTTCCCATGGCATTCTGGAAACTTTCCCAGAAATGAGAGGTGAAAAGATTGCCACGGTCTAAATTGATCTCTAGTGGAACACCATGGAGTGACACTATTCAGGAGATATATAAGTCAGCGAGATGACTAGCAATGATTCTCTCTCGAACAGGTAGGAAGTGAGCCACTTTGGAAAGACGATCAATGACTACGAAGATAGCATTATTTCCTTTCTTGATCCTGGGAAAGCCGGTGATGAAGTCCATACCAACTTTGTCCCATTTCCACTCGGGAATACCTAAAGGTTGAAGTGTGCCAGCAGGTCTCTGATGCTCTGCCTTAACGCGACGACAAACGTCACAGTTGGCAATATACTGAGCGATTTCTCTCTTCATCCTAGTCCACCAGAACCTCTGGCGTAGGTCCTGATACATCTTTGTACTACCAGGATGAATCGTGAGGGGAGATTCATGGGCCTCCTTAAGGATCAGTTGCTGCATCTGTTGACATTTGGGAACCACCAAACAGTTTCCAAAGTAAAAAACACCTCATTCATCCATAGAGAAACAACCAGCAACTCCCTTAGAAATATTTTTCTTGATCCCGGAGATTCCCGTATCATGCTTCTGAGCCTCTATGATCTGATTCGTAAGGGTAGGTTTCGCCATCAAGGTAGAAAGGGAACCATGAGGAGCTATGTGAAGGTTAAGCTTACAGAATTCCTCATGGAGGGGTGGTTGACATTGTTGCAACATGAGGTTGTTGCAATAGGATTTACAACTTAAAGCATCAGCCATGACATTGGCTTTGCCTGGGGTGTAGGTGATTCCTAAGTCGTAATCCGAGATCAACTCCAACCAACGTCTCTGTCTGAGATTCAGATCCGGTTGGGTGAAGATATACTTGAGACTCTGATGGTCAGTGTAG
Source organism: Triticum urartu (assembly GCF_003073215.2). NCBI lineage: Eukaryota > Viridiplantae > Streptophyta > Magnoliopsida > Poales > Poaceae > Triticum > Triticum urartu. The sequence continues at coordinate 413,338,062 of NC_053023.1, forward strand.
ATTTCGCAGCGGTTACCAAGAAGGTAATGTCGCCAAGTCTTAAGTGCATAGACTACGGCTGCAAGCTCTAGATCATGTGTAGGATAATTTTCCTCATGTGGATGCAACTGTCGAGATGCATAGGCAATCACATGATGATCCTGCATAAGAATGCAACCCAGTCCTTGACACGAAGCGTCGCAATAGATAACAAAGTCTTTAGTGAAATCCGGTGGCACGAGTATGGGCGCTGAAGTCAGACGTCTTTTCAGTTCCTGAAAACTATGCTCACACTGTGGGGTCCACTCAAACCTTTTATCTTTCTTGAGAAGTTCCGTGAGGGGTTTGGCCACTTTGGAGAAGTTTTCAACGAAGCGGCGACAATAATTGGCTAGACCAAGGAAATTCCTAACTTGTTTGACCGTTTCGGGTGGACTCCAATCGAGAACGGCTTTAACTCTCTCGGGATTGATAGCAATGCCCCTACCAGAGATCACGTGGCCTAGATAGGTCACTTCTGGCAACCAAAATTCACACTTGGAGAACTTGGCATAAAGGCGGTGCTCTCTGAGTTTTTCTAACACAAGTCTAAGATGTTTGGCATGCTCTTCCTCGTTCTTCGAGTAAATAAGAATATCATCGAGGTAGACCATGACGAACTTATCTAAGTACTCCATAAAGATCGAGTTCATCAAGCGGGAGAAAGTAGCTGGAGCATTGGTTAGGCCGAAAGACATCACGGTGTACTCGTATTGACCATAACAAGTGACAAAGGCCGTTTTGGGGATGTCCCCATTTCTGATTTTGATTTGGTGGTAGCCTAACCTCAAATCCATCTTGGAAAATACTGAGGATCCAGCGAGCTGATCATACAGGTCGTTGATCCTGGGGAGCGGATACTTGTTCTTTATTGTGACCACATTAACGGGACGATAATCTACAACCATCCGATCCGTACCATCCTTCTTCTTGATGAAGAGGATCAGACAAGCCCAAGGAGAAGAACTGGGACGGATGAAACCCTTTTGCAAGGACTCATCAAGCTGTTTCTTAAGCTCGGCTAACTCCAAAGGTGCCATCTTGTATGGTCTCCTAGAGATTGGAACAGTTCCTAGGATAAGTTCTATGACAAACTCTACATCTCTGTCAGGTGGGACACCTGGCAGTTCTTCTGGAAAGACATCTAGGAAGTCATGGACTACCGGAATATCTTCAAGGTCTAGAAGAGGGCTGGCATTAAGAGAATAGAGTTGACGCCTTGCAACTCTAGTGGAGACAGTGACTATTTTGCCAGATGGATGTGTAAGTTGAACAGATCTAGTGTAACAATCTATCTTGGCATGATGAGCTGTCATCCAGTCCATGCCCAAGATGATGTTAATATCTGAAGACTTGAGAGATATCAAAGAAGCAAGGAATACCAGTCTGTCAACAAGGATTTCATTACCCTGGCTTACCTTGGAGGTTTGCCATTTGGAACCAGGAGTCTGGATTATTAGTGGAGTTGGCATATCACAAAATGACATGTCGTGCAACCGAGCATAACCTTCGGATATGAAGGAGTGAGATGCTCCAGTATCGAACAGAACTGAAGCTGGGTGACAATTGACAAGAAGCGTTCCCAGTACGACGTCGGGATCATCTCGAGCTTCTGTAGCTGAGACATGGTGCACACATGCTCGTTCAATGGAAGCTGGCTTGGTACTGATCATTTTGCCTGATGGCTTAGCCAACAGACCTCTCAGACTGGGGTGGAGTATAACTGGACTGAGGGCAGTCATGTGCATAGTGTCCTGGTTCTCCGCAGGTGAAGCAAGTTCCTGAGGCAGGACGTGGACCTACATTGACAAGTGGTCCACTAATAGGCCTGGGTGGAGCATGTTGCCGAGCTGGGTGAGGCGCCACATCGAATGGCCTCGGTGCATATCCAGGTGGAAGAGCTAAGTTCGGAATCCAAATCCGTCGCTTCTGAGAGCCAGAGCGGGAGGAAGAACCCAGATCACGGTTGTGCTTACGAGACTCCTCGTAAATGAGCTGAGATGTCTCTGCATTAATGGCCTTGTTCACAAGAGCCTGGAAAGTATCACAATGATGCAGGTGGAGATCACGACGCAACTTAGGTTTGAGACCCTTCCGGAACCTAGCCTGCTTCTTGGCGTCTGTGGACACTTCTTCTGTAGCATAGCGGGTGAGGTTTCCAAACTCTCTACTGTAAGCATCAACAGGCAGCTTACCCTGGGTAAAACTACAGAACTCTTCCCTCTTGTGGTCAATGAGAGCCTGAGGAATGTGGTGCTCACGAAAAGCGTCGGTGAAATCCCTCCAAGTAGGAATTTGACCAGCTAGAAGCATAACCTCATAGCTCTGCCACCAAACACTAGCAGGACCTTCCAGGTGATAGGTAGCATAGGTGACCTTCTCACCTTCAGCTACGTTCGCAGAATGCAACTTGTGAGTGATGCTCCAGAGCCATTCATCTGCATCGAGTGGCTTAATGGAATGATGGAAGGTGGGTGGTTTCAGACCAATGAAGTCGATGATGGAAACCAACTTCTTACGCTGATGTGCAGTGTTCTGCTCAATATGTGCCAGCAAGCGGTTAGTCTCACGCTTGTTCCTCTCGGATGCTAACAAGAACTCTGCCATCAAAGGCTGGTCAGGAGGATCCTCATCCCTACCATCTCCGTGGTTCTTGCTATGAGCAACTGAACCTCGGTTAGCAGACGACGTCCTGGCACATAAACCAAGGAAACAAGGATGGAATTAGCATCGACATGAGAATGCGGAATGTAATGCAAAAGCATTGGAAACTCTTGAAATCCTAGGGCAATTTCGGCAGCATAACGGCTGTAAATGCTCAAAAGGATTTTGAGACATTCATCAAAGGAATAGCATAATCAATAAGCATCATAATATCAAGGTTCAGCGTCAACTGATGACACACAGAAGTAGTAGAACTGTACGGAGACACAACCCAACAATCCTAAGACTTTACGGTTTAGTAACACGTCATCCTGTCATCCTGAGAGATAGAGGAGAAGCCTAGGCCTTAACCCTTGTAGAAAAGAAGAGGCTGACTCAGAAATAATGACATGAGGTAAAGGAGTAAAAAGAGCCTTGCGTTCCCTTCCATAATCAATTCCCTTATATAACTAAAGCATTTCTAGACTCAACTTCGACCAGTTTGGCTTGGTAATCCTACAGTCAGTCAGGCTCTGATACCAATGCTGTCGGGACCCCGATCCTAAGTCACACCGATCTAGCATGTAACACATCATATCACCTTGTGGCCTCACGCACGGTATCCCATAGGTGCCACCTTACCTGGCCTGGGACCGTTTGTGCCTTTTGGCTCACGTATATGATAGTGTCGCTAGCATCCATATGAGAGAGAACCCGAGCCGACATGACTAGTCATGAACCCATAGTGGCACTAACCTACAGGGACAGGCATACATGAATCAACCTCGAGCATGTCGGTCAACAGCGTATGAATCCGGGCTGTAGCAACTGGGCTAACAGGACTCCGGATGTCTCCGCGTGACATTTCCCCGAAGGGACAGATACAGGAACAAAGTGACTCACATGCCGGCCGGTCTAAGTGTTACGGAGCAGTAGTGCTGGGCTAGCAGGACTCCGGTAAACCGGGCTGTAGCGGACTACCAAAGGCTCAGTGGAAGCACTAGACTATATTTCCCCATAAGAGAGGCTACCAAGGATAAACAACTAGATTGTCGGATCCCACACATAGCAATACACGTCACACGTACGCATAACATGCAAGTATGTGCTGCACAACATGACATCACAACATAACTCAAACTCATATAGATAAAGGCCCAGAAGAGCCACATAGCATTCAATACAAACAGGGGTCTCATGACCCATCATTCAGAGCATACAAGCAACAGAAGCATTACATGTCTGAGTACAGATAACTAAAAAAGGAAAAGACTAAGAAGCCTGACTAAACACGACCCTCCCAAGGGTACAAGATCGTAGCTGGGATACAAGCTACTCGTCGAGGTCACTAGTGTAACCAACTGCAAAACATAAATAAGCAAACGTGAGTACGAAGGTACTCAGCAAGTCTTACATCAGAACTATCTACATATGCAACGTTATCAACAAAGGGGGTGGTGGAGTCTTAACAGCAGCAAGCCAGCTTTGACTCAGTGGCTAACCTATACTACGAGTATCAGAAACTTCTTTGAGGTGACAAGACGCACACGAGTCCACATATTCACCATATCAATACTCCACTATGGATCCGTTCCCGTCTCCCTACGAGAAGGCCACCCATAGCACTCACGCTTATCTTGCGGATTTTAGAGTATCCACTTCAAGTTGTCTATGTACTACGTAAGTCCTCCAAGTTTCCATATCCGAGGAAAACGGCTATTCGAATAGATAATGTTAACCCTGCAGGGGTGTACTTCTTCACACACACGCTCTTGCCACTTATCGCCCTGTACACGTCATGTACCTCGGCAACCTTCAAGCGGAAGCCGAGCGAGGGTGTCGGCCACGACCTGACTAACCACACCAGTCTCTCGTCCAGGTTTATCGCCTATTCGAGTTCCATCCGCAAGGAGTTCCGGCCAAAGTCTCCAGTACGGCCCCAAACGATGTGTGCAGGGTTCCCAAGCCAACCATCCGGGTGCCACTTGGTACACCGTGCCACGGTGCCTAGTCTGTCCCAAGCCTGTCCCGTCGGACACCACCTGGTAGACAAGTAGCACTACCTACAAACGCCAGAAACTAGTTGCAACTCCTGGACAGAGATCAAGTGGATTAATAAGTCGAGAGGGCCAGATAACCGGAACCCAATGTGTGGTAGTAACTGGACTTGGATAACATACACAGAACTCAGTTCTTAGGGACGGTTCCAATGAGACAACCCACCATGTACTCCTACATGGCCTCTCATCGCTACCTTTACCAAAACGTGTTCACACACTTAGCCTTTATCGGTAGGACATGTTCACCACTCCGATTCATTCCTGATGAATCAGACCCGACACAACTCTAAGCATAGCTGGCATAAAGAAAACAAGCATGGATGAGTAGGCACATCAAGGCTCAAGCAACTCCTACTCATGCTAGTGGGTTTCAACTATTTACTGTGGGAATGATAGGTCATGCAGAGGAATGGGTTCAACTACCGCAGCAGAAAAGTAGCAGTTGAATCGTTGTTATCCTAATGCAGTATAAGGAGCAAGAGCGAGAGAGTGGGATTTATCGGAATGCTCAAGGGGGGTTGCTTGCCTGATAGAACGACGAAGGGGTACGACTCCTATGACAGGTACTTGGGAACACCTTCCGGAGTGGAACCTATCGAGAAGAAATGGTGTGGCGATCAACGCACAAACAAATGCAAAAAAATGATGCATGAGCATGACATGTGCAAATGCTAGTGTTTGGGCTAATGCAAGATGCTACCAAATTGGTTGAAGCCCATTTGAATCAAAGATTCAAATGTAAATTCAAAATGAAGCATTTAAAATGCCCATATTATGTTTTCACTTATACAGCATGTATAAGTTGGTTTTTCATGCATGAAACTGGCATAAATGGATTCCTTGCATTTTTCTGATAATTTTTCATATATAAATTCTTTCATTCTGAGCTACGGTTGAATTATTATGATTTTTTTGAAGTTTAAGCAATATTCTGGAATTTCCTGAGTTAAAATAATTCCAGAAATCAATTATTGCGTCAGCTTGAGGTCAGCACTACGTCAGCAGGTCAACTGGGTTGACCCAGGTCACACCTGACCAGTGGGACCCACCGGTCAGTGACTAACTAAGCTAACCTAGTTTAATTAGCACTAACCTAGGTTAAACTAATTAGTTTTAAACCTAAACTAGAGTAATTAACCGGGCGGGGCCCGCATGTCATAGACCCAGGGGAGGTCAAATCCCCTGGTCAACCGAGCAAACCTGCCGGCGGCTCGACGCCGGCGAGGCCAGACGCGGCGGCGCGGCACGGAAATGTGCTACAGGGCGCCATTTGGCGCGCGGAGCGCAGCTATGGGGTGCTGGGACTCGCGCGCATCCAGGGAAGCACGCAGCTGGGCGTGGGGTGGCCGGAACCATGGCCGGCGACGAAGTTTGCGGCGGCCGGAGTTCGGCCAGGTGTGCGCGGGGTGTTGTGGGGCACGGTAGGAGCTGCGAGCCGGTCCGCTCGACTCGCCAGAGTGCACTGAGTGCAACGGTGAGCTCGGTTGCGAGCTGCGGCGGCTGTGGCCACGACGGCGAGGGGCTGCGGTGGCGATGGCTTCGGCTAGGGTGGAAACAACGACTGCGACGCGGGAACGAGGGGGAGAAGAGGGGGGAAACAGGGAGATGCTCACGACGATCACGCGAAGCAGCACGGCGGGCTCGGGGGAGGCCTGGTGACGGCGAATCGACGGTTGTGGACGGGGGAGCCCGAGGTGGAAGACAATGGCGATGGCGGCGTTCCAGGGCATCCGGCGCCATGCGTCTCGACGAGGAGGCGTAGCCCACAGCGGCGGAGCGTGTGGACACGACGAAGGGGCGAGGGGACGGCGGAGAGCGCGTCGGCGGTGAGCTGCGGCGACGGCAGCGCCTCGGCTGTCGCGGGAGAGGGTGACAGAGGAGGAGACAAGGACGAGGGAGAGTGAGAGGGGGTCGGGGAGGCTGCGTGGCATCTCCAGGGACGTCCAGTGGGAGGCGGCAAGCAGGAGGTGGCCGGACGTGCGCCGGTGTGCATCGGCCACGCGCTCGGCGTCCTCCTGGCGCGGTGGAGAAGACTACTGGCAGGGCCGTCCAGCTGGGCCGCATAGTGCCAGGCCTCAGGTAAGTGGCCCAGGTAAGGGTTTTTCCCTTTTTTTGTTTTCTTTTCTATTTCTGACATTTGTTTTTGACTTAAAATAAATACTACCACAAAATAAAAAGGTTGAGATTCCTTGTGACCACTAGTTACAATATACCAGAGGCCCTCACCAAATTCCAACATTTTTGGAGCCTTTAAAATATTTATATTATTTTAAACAGCTCCAATTCAAATATGGGTTCATTCAAAAATCCAAAATGTTTAGCAAAAATGTGCATCACCTCTGGTTGTTGTTTGCAACATTTTCCAAAGTCCATGCACATTTTTGAAGAGCATTTTGGGTTTATTGAAATTCCAATTTTAATTTGAACCTATTTGAATTTTCTTTGGTGCTAGGGTTTGAAACATCCCCATTTCAATTTCATTTGAAACTTAACATGATGCACAAAGCAAACCTAGGTCATACCAGAACTAGGGATCTGACAGTGAACTAGACAAAACACTCTTTTTTGGAATGAGTGTCTTGTGCAGTTCAACTAAAATGTCACGTGGGCAACATCTCTCAATTTTGGTGGAACTTCACAAAATGGTGATTGGAGTTTCCAAAATCTCCGTCAAATTCTGCGGGTAATCTCGTGCAACAGTTTATTAGCCTTTGCAAGATGAGCCATCACTGTCACCACAATGGCACTTTATTTTAGTGGAACTGCACAAAAGGATTAGCAAATTATAGTTGCACCTTACATGAGTAGGACAACCAATCTTAATGTTCCTCAATTTTAGTGCAACTACTAAAGAACATGCCAGCTCACGAGAGCAAGTACTTCTTGCTAGCTGAATGATGCAATCTTTGCTTCATTTCAGGTGAACTGTAGAAAAAGGCGTATGAATTGAATCGTAGAAGTCCAGGCAGGCCTCTTCCGAGTGGAGCTGCAGGTTGAGTTCAAGGAGTGCCACAATTATAGTAATCAGGCTCTTCTTATTTGTGCTGTGCAAATAGTAATACTCAACTACAGATGTTGTGACGGTCAAGAGCATTCACCAAGTTCTTCGGTTGTATGACACGGCTAGCCAAGATGGATTTAATCCCGATATTCACTTTATCAAAAGGATCTAATGGGTTGGTTCTGAATCTTGCAAGCTGGGAATCAATGAGATGTGTAGGCATATTTGTTGTACTTATGATTTGAATCTTATTTGTTGGTTATGAATTTTGCAAGATGGGAATCAATGAGATGTGTAGGCAACTTTGTTGTACTTATTATTTGGATCTTATTTGTTGGTTCTGAATCTTGCAAGCTGGGAAACATGGCATGATGATGCAGAGGACAACAACCATAAGAAACAGTTCAAAGTTGGTAGTATTATCTACGTGAAAGTGCCAATACAGACCCGCTCGTGAACCGACATGTGGCCGGAGTAGGTTTCTTAATGGAGGCGTTTGAATGCGCCGATGGTGCATCTTCTGCCAGACGTGTAGCAAGCGAGGGATGGGTAGTAACTATTGTCGCCTGTACATACTCAGTTTACTATTGAATCCAGTTCCCCAAGAGCTGAAAAACAAACTGCTGTCGCCGCCTACCCACTCATTCACTTGAAGAGACTCCAACGGCGATCTGAGGGGTGAGCCTGCTGGATATGGACTTCAGCAAGGAGTTCCCCTTTGAGTTCGTCATTCAGTCCTGTTGCTGCACCAAGTTGAATGTGATGTACACCAACGATCTGGAATCGGTGAAGCTTTGCCTCGCCGAGTTCAAGCAGTACCTACAGGACGGGAAAGCACAAGGTCGCAGGACTTAGACCTTGTGCCCATCCATTCGTCTCCTGACAAGGACCAGCGGATCGCCGTCGCCCAGGTATGTGTGCGGGACGAGGTTGTCGTCTACCACTACTGTAGGGCCATCAGAGGTTCTGGAGCATTCGCCCGTTTCATCAGCAGCGCCGACTGCACCTTCGCTACGATGGAGAGAAGGAAGAACGTGACGATTTGACCATCTGGTGCAACAAGCTTGTCGACATCCAGAAGCAATACAAGATCATCGGCAACGGGAAGGAGAAGGACTCTGTGGTTGACCTTGACGAGACCATCATCGACCCCTGATACGCCAACATGTAAGAAGACAACGATACCAAGGACCTGAACACGTGGGAGGTACCTCTGAATCTAGCCTATATAACCTACGCGGCCAAGGACGCATACGCAAGCTACGACATGTACATGCGGATCTTGGACATGAGGGTGTGTCTGCTTTCCGTAACCGATGAGTACATGGACAGCCGCAGTGTCATGATCAAGCGTGCTAGGAAGGTCTAGATGTTGTACTTTATCTATTTATAAGCACCTTTATCATCTGAGTGTTTCATGCATTAGCCTATGTGTCGTAATTATCTGTTTTGTCTGAAATATTTCTTTTAAGAATGCATTAACCTGTTGCTTTTTTTAGTGGCTATTTTCTTATGTATGTAACTAGTTCACTTGTTCGTTTTAAAGAAAACTAGTTCGCTTGGCTGCCGTGCTTTGAATCTCCTTCCTGCCAACATATTCCCCTTCTCAGGTGGACCCAGAAGGTCTCATACACAGACATATGGGACCAACCACCTCTCCATTTGTAGTTCTTTATTTTTCTCAATCTTTCGTCCTCTTCCTATACAGCGGCTGGCCATCCCTCTACTCCCACACACTGTCCGCTCGGCGGCAGCTCCAACGGCCCACCCTGCACTCGAACAAGTCAACCCTCATATTCCCCTCCGCCTGCGTCTTCCCCCGCTCCGGTTCGTTCGGTCCGAGGTCTCGACGTCGTCCTCCGCCTTGGTGCTCTCACCGCGGTGCTGCCATATGTCGTTCCCAACATGGTCAGCAAAACAGGAGGAATCGGGAGACAACTATTCATCGAGAGGCTGACAGTCCCAGGCCCACCAGGTCCATGGCCTAGGTTTTGTTGTTTAACATGGGCAGCCCACGACATGTTTCAGCATTTTTTGGATCCAGCAGGTATCAAGCGGCCTCTGCGCCTCCCAACCTAGCTTGTCTATAACATCAGCATCCCAAGTTATGTTTGTTTTTGCAAGACGACGCACAGCTCAGTTCTATTTTTCTATAAGAATGCAAAACTGAACCTGCGTTTTCTATAAGAATGCAAAACTGAACCTATATTTATATCTTATTTTATTACATATATATAATAGAAACAACATAAGGTTTCGTTAAACCTGCCATTCGTCCAACCATTTTATAGAACTTCCCATTCCCTTTATTTTTTGTTTTCATTAATCCTATATCTGACTTTTCTCCCACTTTATTTTTCGATGGAAACTGAGTTTTCTCCCAGTACTTTTCCCTAGAACCAACTCAACTGTCCCACGTCTAGCCTAAAAAAATACCCCACGTCCTATTAACTCATCAAATTAAAATGATATTTTATTTCATAAGTTGAAAGTTCTTACAAAATAATAATAATAATTGTTTATATATAACTTGGCAAGTTAACTCCTAGTGATTGCGTACATAAGCTTGCAAAGATTTTACTAACCAATGCAGTAATATACGTGCAATCATGTGTTTATGTTTTTATAACATTTCTCTGTCGAGCACAACATGATATTTTCACCCAGCCCAGCCAGTCCGTAGATTTCAAGAAAAATGCAAATGGGCTTTAAATTCTACCATATATATAAACGGGCTGCATAGATGCTACATCATTATTTCACCCAGCCCACCAAATGGACCAAAAAAACAAATGGACTGGCTGGCATGTGGGCCAGTAGGTCGAAGCCTCACAAGGCGTTGGATTTACATCCAACGACCGACATTCTTTTTCAATCTCTCGTCTTCTTCCCCCAGCGCTGTCGGGACCGCCTGCTCCAGCCTCCGGCGTCCAGCGGTGTTGTTTTGCGCGCCTCAGTGAAACACTACCCCGCCGATGGCTAGGCCATCCCTCCACTCCGCACCTCCTGTTATTCTCTGCCGAGTGTAGGCCCACCCCGCACCCGGACCAGTCAAGTTTCCCACTCCTTTCCGTCTGCGACTCCACTGTCGCGTCTTCCCCATCTCCAAGTCGTTCCAGTCTAGGGCCTCGCCGTCGTCCATCGCCTCTCTACGCTTGGTGCGGTGTGGTTAACAAACGAGAGTCATTGGAAGAGGACTGTACTTGGAGAGCCTGACGGCTGGGACCCACGAGGTCCATGGTCGCACGCAAGGAAAGTTCCTCCTTATTAAGATGTTTCCTCCCCCTGTCAGCTGGGACCCACCGGCTGTATCTTCGCACAGAAGGAAGTGCCTCCTTGTTATGCGAAAAAAAATCATTCCTCCCGATGACAGCTAGGACCCGGCAGATTTGGTGGCTAACTTGTTGGCCTACTAAGCAGACATGTACGCAGGGCTTTGTCAACTTAATCAACAAATGATTCTAGCAGCCGTACCGTTGGATGTTAATCCAACAGCCATGCTCCTTCTTCAACCTCTGTTCTTGCTCCTGTCTCCCGTGGGCGGCAGTGCTCTCGCGCACCCGAACCCGTCAAGTTTCCCACTCCTCTCCATCTGCGACTCCACTGACGCGTCTTCCCCATCTCTGGGTCATTCCAGTCTGGGGCCTCGCCGTCGTCCACCGGCATTGGTGCGCTCGGCACGGTGTGGTCAACATGGTCAACAACCAAGAGTCATCGTAAGATGACTGTACGTGAGAGGCTGACAGTGGGGATGCACCACGCCCATGGACGCATGCATGCAACTACATCCTTTTTACCCTAAAAAAATAATGTTTTCTCCCCCTAACTGTTGGGACCCACCAACTACATCTTCACACGCAAGGAAGTGCGTCCATATTACAGGCAAAAAAAAAATGATTCGCCCCCCTGAGTGTTGGGACCCACCAGCTACATCTTCGCATGCAAGGAAGTGCCTGACAGTTGGGACCTACCTGGTCGAAGCATATGTAGCGTTGTCATTCTGGTCGCGAACGTGTACGTACATACAATCGATTTATCTGCAGGCTGCAGTGATGAACCGTGGCCTTGTAAGGAAGGGCACGTGTCGTAGTAGAGGCGCGCACATGTCATAGTAGAGGCGCGCACGTAGCATGTACACGTACGTACAACGACCATGTTGCAAGAAAGTAAATACGGCCACGTACGTACATATGGGCGGGGTCTTGAACGCCTACTCACACATACGTACGGCCAGAGCTCGTGTACATGGCTGGGTTGGAACGGAGAAACTGTGTCCTCGTTGTTTTTATCAGGAGCCAACCGGCTTGGATGGAACAGGTGATGGAAACGAGGCCTGGCGTGCCACAGAACAGAGAAAACGGCCTTGTATTCGACTGGCCATGGTCGAAACGGGATCTTGTTCATCGGGAGGGGTCTGGCATACCGCAAAACAGAGGAAACGGACCTCATACGGTGGAAATGGGGTCTAGTTGATTAGGTGGGGTGTGGCGTACTGCAAAACGGAGGAAACAGACTTGTGTTGGAGCGCTACGGTCGAAACAGGGGTCCTGTTCATCGGGAGGGGTGTGGCGTGCCGCAAAACGGGACTCCACTTGATATTGTTCATCTCCACCATCGACCTCCTCCAGCCTCCACGGGCTATTGTTCATCCACCGTCGACCTCCTCCAGCCTCCACCTACGACTGTTCATCCATGGATTCCTGTTCATCCAGCCTCCACCGCGCGCTCCTCCTCCGGCTACTGTTCAACCATCCCTCTTCAAGGGGTCCTGTTCAACCACCCCTCCACGAGCTACTATTCATCTAGCCCTCCACTGGCTACTGTTCAACCATCCCTCCACGGGGTCCTGTTCATCCAGCCGTCCACGGGGTCCTGTTCATCCACCGACTCGATCGATCGGGGTACCGTTCATCCAGCGGCAACGGTCTCTACTACCATGGGGTCATGTTCATCCAACCCCCATAGGGAACTGTTCATCCAAACCCCCTCAACAACGCTCATTGTTCATCCAGAGGCAGCATCGATCCGCTTCAGTTACCAGCAGTAGCGAAGGAATCACACTCGGGTTCAGTTAACAGCAAGGGATCGATCGATCGCTCGGGTTCAGTAACGCGTAGCCTGCAATGCAATCACTCTGGTTCAGTTAGAGCCCAATGCCTAGTAGACACGCGCGTATGTACGAGAGAAACACGCATCGTTCGGCCCCCGACCACCCACTGTAACCGGGAACTCCCCGATATTTTCCTCGCCCTCACTTCTACCATGGTTTTTTCCGTCATGGACGGCCCAAAGGATGTCATGCAGCTGCGTCTCCTGCCCGCCCAAGATGAAAAGCCAATTTTATGTCATGATTTTTTTTCATAGAAGTAGGACCCCACCACATCTATGATGATACCGGGTTTTGTCACAATTATTGTCATAGAAGTGTCATAAGTATGACAGAAAAAAAATTAGTTCGGCCCAAAATGTCATGGATGTGTCTTTTTTTGTAGTGATATGCGTGAGAGTTTGATCCATAGCCAACAAATATGCCCTCAATTGTTTTGTATTGAAATTTTCCTAACAGTTTTCTTTTGTTGAGGATGAAACATTTGCACCCAAATACACGAAAGTACTTGACATTTGGCTTGTTCCCAGTTAGGAGCTCGTATGGAGTCTTTTCCAATATTGTGCGGAGGAAGAGACGGTTTGATGCATGGAATGCGGTGTTGACAGCCTCGGCCCAAAAACTATGTGGCGACTTGTATTCATCCAACATGGACCTTGCCATCTCCACAAGTGTACGGTTCTTCCTTTCGGCTACACCATTTTGCTGAGTAGTGTATGGAGCTGAATATTGATGCTCAATCCCTTCATCACTAAGAAATTCTTCCAAGGTGTAGTTCTTGAACTTAGAGCCATTATCACTTCTTATTGCCAAGATTTCTTTGTCAAACTTGCATTGTGCTTGCTTGGCAAAATCAATGAAGGTGATCTTCGTCTCACCCTTGGACTTGAGGAAAAACACCCATGTATATATTGAGTAATCATCAACAATGACAAGCCCATACCTTTGTTTATCTTCTCTCTTCTCATAAGGGCAATCGTTGGAGAAGTGATTGGTTTCTTCATAGTTGTAGCATTTTCTCACTTTGTTCTTCCGGAATCTCCCCTTGAATTTTCCCACACTAAACTTCTTGACAAAGAGAGCAATGTCTTCATATGAAGGACTCTCATCGGAGTCAATCTCATCACCATCTTCATCCTCATCAACTTCCTCTTCTTCACTTTTCTCTTCTTCATATACATGCTTGGCCTTCAATGCAAGATTGATTTTTGATGTTGAGGTACCATGCATGGCAAGATGTTTTGTAGCATTTGCCTTTGACTCTTCAAATAGTTGGAAGGTGGATATGATGACATGCGGAGTCATTTACTTGAATCCATGGTGGTGTCTTATGTCGCACACCATTTGATGATGATATGGAGCAAGAGCATGAAGCAACTTGTCCACGAGAAATTGCTTAGTCAAGTTGAATCCGTCTTGTGTCTTGTCACACTCACAAGACTCAATGTCAGCGGTGAGAGTCATGAGACGCTCAAGGAGTTGCTTGGGAGATTCACCTTTCTCCATAATTTTTTTTGCAATTGACCCTTGGCAATTTCATATTGAGCAAGCTGAAGAGTGGAGGTACCGGTCTTGGTCCTCACAATGCTATCCCATAATTCCTTGGCACTTGTGATATGTATGTATGGTCTCCTTTGATTGTCAATCATACCTCTCCTTATGCACATGGTTGTTGTGTCGTTGAGATTCTTGTCATATACCTCTCTTGGAGTAAGACTCTTCGGGTCAACAGCTTGGTAGGAATACTCCAAGATCACCAACATCTCATCATTTCCATATCAAAGATGATCCTGCGTAGCAACTCTCCACAAAGCAAAATCGGTAGTGTCATCAAGTAAAGGAGGTTTGCCTTGAGGGTTATACTTTGGTTTCTCTATTGGAGGTCTTACATAAAGCCAAGGAACACTGGAGTATTCATTACTAGGAGGTTGCCGGCCAAGTGAAGGAGTAGGCATAGCTGGCCTCGAGGCCGCACCACCAGAAAGTGGTGCAAGCATCGTGGTTAGTGTGGCTAGTCTCATTTGGACCAAGGCCTCAAGAGAAGCATCATGCTCCTCCTTTTTCTTAGCAAGCGCCTGTTCCAGATCCTCAGAAGTAAAGGACTTTGACTTCCGTGGAAGCCGTGCCCGTATTCTTCGGTTCCGCAACAAGGGGAGTACCATCGGGGTTCATCTTGCTCTAGGGTGGTTAAGCCACAAGAATAGAGCACGAGGCTCTGATACCAATTGAAAGGATCAAGATGGACCTAGAGGGGGTAAATAGGTACAATTACAAATTTTAATTATTACTTAGTAATTTTAGGCAATAATGCGAAATATGAAAGTGAGCCTAACAATTGCAAGTATGATGCTAAGAGCTAAGTAAGGTAAACAAGTAACACAACTATGTGAGTAAGCAAGCACAATATGATATAAGTAAGGCCTAAGAGACAAGTAACCACAAGTAGGAAGTTAGGGTTAGGGATAACCGCAACTTCGAGAGACGAGGATGTATGCGGATGTTAACTTCCTTGGAGGGAAGCTACTTCACCGTTAGAGAGGTGGATGTTACCATGAAGGCACACCAATGCCACAAAGGCTCACCCTATTCTCCCTTTGAGACAACACCACAAAGGTGTTTCTCAACCACTAGTGGCAGACCTTGGGGTGGTCTCCAAACCCTCACAAACTTTCCGGGGGTAATCACAATGGTCGATTCCTCTCCGAAATACTCCTACCGCCTAGGAGTCTCCAACCTCCAAGAGTAACAAGAACGATGGGGAAAAGCTCAAGACTTGCTCAAATCACGATTTCCTTTGGTGTTGTAACACCCCGAGAATCATGCTATAGTAATATCCCCCTAATGGTGGCCATGTCATCGTGATTACTATGCAAATTTCCACTTGTTCAAAAATCAAAGTCAAATTCAAATTTAAATTGCAAGTGAAATTATTATTTCTGGTAACGGTAAAACAAAAATGTTCGATGGGTCGCAAATATTCACTAAGGAGTTATCATGTAGAAACGAACATCATTTGACTCACAGATAAATCCCTAGTAACATTTAAGTGGTCCAACATCACTAAAACAAAACTTTTAAATTCAAACACAAACTTAGATAGTTGTTTTTGAGCCCAAACTTTTTGTGTAGTCCAAGAATAACATCTAGTATTTATGTGCCAAGTTTCAACCCTGGCAAAATTTATTTAAGTACACAACTTATATGCAAAACATCTGAGAAAATACAAATCAGAAAAGAAAAGACTCTCTTTCACTTTAGCCCAACCGCTACTATGCACTGGCCCAGCCCAATGGGGGTCATCCTTTTTCCCTCTACAAGACAGAGATCATGGCACACATCCAACTACCATGGCTGCCGCTGGGCGTGCGTGTCGGCCATCCTGTGATTCACCTGATGGATAAGACGCCATGGACCCCCTTGCGAACCCTAGCTACCTCATCCCCCCATGTGTCACCCTCTTCCTCCCCCGCATGAGACCGCCGCCACCGTCACCATGGCCGTCGTCGTCTACTTGCTCACTGTCGCCCCCGCCGCCTAGGACCGCGCCAGGAGCCTCGCCGTCGTCCGCCTCGTCCTCTCCGACCACCACCTCGAGCTCGGCGGCACCTCACCGACGGGATCGATGCGTCTTCCTCGCCTACGGCCATCGCTGCCCGGCACCCAATCTACCTCATCAGAGCTCCATCGCCACGCCAGCCGCGCCCTCCGCCTCCCCTTGTGAGCACCACTCCCATTCCCCTCATTCGCCCCCCGATCCGTCGTTGTTTTGTCGTAGCCAAAGGTCGCCGTGGCTGCACGCGCCCGTGGATGTGCTCCCGTGCACCCTACTAGTCGGCCGCGCCCCCCCCCTCCGTGTGCTCCTGCCCCATCCCGTGGCTGCCTTCTGTTGCTGACTGCTGCTTGTTGCGCGCGCGCCTGGCCGGCTGCTGCCTTGCCGCTACTGCCGGCACTGCTTCTGATGCTAACACCGCTGTCGCTCCTAGTGTTGCTGCTTCTTAGCTTACTGCCGCTGCTAGCTTTGGCCGCCGTGGCCTCTGTGCCCGTGCGTCCGTCACAGCCATGGCCTTTGGCTAATGCACGTTGGGGTTGGCCCCTTTGTTTAGATTAGGTGCTAATCCCCAACTAAAACAAGCTCCTGTTAGACTATTTTAGTTTTGTTTTAGTTGTACCCTATGACCTGTGGACCCTGCTGATAATTAGAAGGTTAAATCTAATTGAAAATGGCCAAGCCTATGACATGCGGGACCCACTGTTACTATTCACCTGTTTACCAGTCAATTGTTGACTGGGTCAACTAGGCCCACTGCCCCCACCTGTAAGCCACTGTGACTAGTCCATAATGGGTACCCATAGCAACTTACCGTTGTAATTCGGATTAATAATAAATTCAGAAAATTATTAAAACTTTGAAAATTAATATAAAATAAACCGTAGCTCGGATGGAAAAACTTCATACATGAAAGTTACTCAGAACGACGAGACGAATCCGGATACGCAGCCCGTTCGTCCGCCACACATCCCTAGCATAGCGAACACGCAACTTTCCCTCTTCGGTTCATCTGTCCGATAATGCGAAACACCGGGAATACTTTCCCAGATGTTTTCCCCCTTCACCGGTACCACCTCGTACCGCGTTAGGGAACACCTAGCATCACACTTTGTCTTGTCGTGCATCTGTTTGCTTGATATTTATTGTTTCTTCCCCCCTCCTCTCTCGCTAGACACCGAGACCGATGCTGCTGCTACCCAGTACGACTACGGAGTTGACGACCCCTCTCTCTTGCCAGAGCAATCAGGCAAGCCCCCCCTTTGATCACGAGATATCGCCTATTCTTCTCTCTACTGCTTGCATTAGAGTAGTGTAGCATGTTACTGCTTTTCGTTAATCCTATTCTGCTGCATAGCCTGTCATTGTTGCTACAGTTGTTGATACCTTACCTGCAATCCAAAATGCTTAGTATAGGATGCTAGTTTATCATCAATGGCCTTACACACTTGTCCGTCTGCCATGCTATACTACTGGGCCGTGATCACTTCAGGAGGTGATCACGGGTACAAATACTATATACTTTTACATACTTAGGTTACTATTCGGAGATGGGGGCTGAAGGGGCAGGTGGTTTCATCCAGGTAGTGGTGGGCCTGAGTTCCCAAAGGCCCCTGACGGTTACTTTGTGGCGGAGCGACAGGCAGGTTGAGACCACCTAGGAGAGAGGTGGGCCTGGCCCTGGTCGGCGTCCGTGGTTATTTCAGAATAACACGCTTAACAAGATCTTGGTATTTGATCTGAGTCTGGCTACTGGCCTATACGCACTAACCATCTACGCGGGGACAGTTATGGGCACTCGACGTCGTGGTATCAGCCGAAGCCTTCGTGACGTCAGCGACTGAGCGGCGCGCGTCGGGTTGGACCGCGTAACGCAACTTCCTTTGTAATGGAGGTTGCTAGGTCTGCTCTCCGGCCGCGTACGCAACGTGCAGATGTGCAATGGACGATGGGCCCAGACCCCTGTGCCATAGGATTTAGATCGGCGTGATGACCTCTCTGTTGTGCCTAGGTAGGGCTGCGACATGTTGATCTTCCGAGGCCGGGCATGACCCAGGAAAGTGTGTCCGTCCAAATGGGATCGAGCGTGTTGGGTTATGTGGTGCACCCCTGCAGGGAAGTTAATCTATTCGAATAGCCGTGATCTTCGGTAACAGGACGACTTGGAGTTGTACCTTGACTTTCTGACAACTAGAACCGGATACTTAATAAAACACACCCTTCCAACTGCCAGATACAACCGGTGATCGCTCTCTCACAGGGCGACGAGGGAGGATCATCGGTTAGGATTATGCTACACAATGCTACTTGCTGAACTTACCATCTACTCTCTTCTACATTCTGCAAGATGGAGGTGGCCAGAAGCGTAGTCTTCGATAGGACTAGCTATCCCCCTCTTATTCCGGCATTCTGCAGTTCAGCCCACATATGATACCCTTATTCCATTTGATACCAATGCATACATATGTATTGTAGCTTCATGCTTGCGAGTACTTTGGATGAGTACTCATGGTTGCTTTGCTCCCTCTTTTCCCCCTTTCTATACTCGATTGCTGCGACCAGACGTTGGAGCCCAGGAGCCAGACGCCACTGTCGATGATGACTACTACTACTCGGGAGGTGCCTACTACTACGTGCAGCCCGCCGCCGACGACCAGGAGTAGTTTAGGAGGATCCCAGGCAGGAGGCATGTGCCTCTTTCGATCTGTATCCCAGTTGGTGCTAGCCTTCTTAAGGCAAACTTGTTTACTTATGTCTGTACTCAGATATTGTTGCTTCCGCTGACTCGTCTATGATCGAGCTCTTGTATTCGAGCCCTCGAGGCCCCTGGCTTGTAATATGATGCTTGTATGACTTATTTTAATTGTAGAGTTGTGTTGTGATATCTTCCCGTGAGTCCCTGATCTTGATCGTACACGTTTGCATGTATGATTAGTGAATCGGGGGCATCACAAGTTGGTATCAGAGCAGACTGCCTGTAGGAATCCCCCTTCCACACTCCTTGCCAAAGTTGAGTCTAGTCGATGAAAACTGTTTTACTAACATGGCTGTGCGTCCCGTGGGCCCACGTCACCATTGGGTGGTATTAGAATCTTTGGCTCCTCATATATACTCTGGGACTCTGATCTCTCTCCTATTCGGGTTAAATGGTTTTACTAAATCTGACTCTAGGTTCTCGTAACTACTTCCTCCCGGAGAGCCCCTTATTACAGAGGATCACCTGCTGCGCCAGAAGATTCCGAAGATACTCTCTGATGTTCTCCCGAGACCCTGGTGCCCTTTGCCATTGCCATCCCTACCGCCGATAAATCGTTATGAATAACTACCTGCAATTGTCGTTCATACCTTCATCCCCAATTGCTCTTGTTATTACAAGATTTCCTGAAACATTCCAATATCTCGAGAATCCATTATGCCTGCTGCCTTGTAGCTCCATTTCTACTTTAATACATATACGGATAATTGCTTGCACTTGCCGAGTATCCGCTCATCCCTAGTTGTTCATGTGTTTCACAAAAGTCCTTGAAATACCATTCGATTTTCTAGAAATCCTGAGCAGCCCATTGCTCTGGATTTCCTTGCCTTCCTGTATTATGGTTAATCCCAGAAGTCTCGTAGCCTTATTGGCATCCCTTGTCATTATCATTTTGAGTCCATTGGTTCAATAAGTTGCGAATGCTCGCAATCCTTAATCAGATCCTAGAATTCATCCTTCTGGCTCAGATGCCGTTTTAAACATGAGCTGGATCTCGACCAATCAAATTTTGCCATCGATTGTAACTCTAAGGCTATTCAACTTATCCATCCCTAATCAGAGCATTACTTATGATCCCTTGTCTTGGAATTGATAATTCATTTGCATTTGAGATTTGAGTTAGTTAGTTGTTTCTATAAAATGATCTGCTTGCATTCCTTCTTCCTCTGGTTGAGTATCGATGCTCACACTAGATCCCTTGTGGACCACCAGATCCTTTGTTGGATTTTATCCGACAGCGTCCTTCATATCCTATAAGCTTGTGAGCCTTTCCTCAGATACATAATGCCTTTGGTAAATTGTATCATCTGCTTTCTCTAGTGTGCTCTACTATCGAGCTTATGTTATTTATTCCTGAAATTGTGGTATATGCTCCTAAGATGCCTTGATGGGTTGAACCTATGACTTCCCCAAACCGTATGAACCCGAAAGTTTTCGTGAGTCATACTCTTCTGTTGTTTCGCCAGATAAAATTTCTACACTACAGCCTCATCAAAAGCGAGAAGTAAAATGAAAGGTTATGCATTGAAGAAGTGGGAGACGACCTTGAGCCTTTGCGTTCATGCCCATGGACCCGATGTGGAACTCATCATCGAAGCTTCTTGAAAATGATAATAATCCCCTTGTTATAAGTTCGTCCTGTATCTATGTTTGGTCCTTTGCAATCAAGGTTCCGACCATATTCTCCCCTTAATACCATTTCTCGGACAAGTTGGAGTACTTGTATTGTGCAGATCATTGCACCTGTCCAACCTTTACTTTGATCTAATGTCGAGTATTACACTATGATATCTTGATAATGTTATGGGACTGCATAACTTATTATGGGTTCTTCATTAACTGTTATTTCTCACCGATTCCAATTTTTTTGGGTTCTGGGTTGTCATCAACCGAGAACACCGATATGTGAACCGATTCCGCATTTCGGTTCGATAACCCTAATTAATTTTTGTTGCTTATGAGTTTAATAATCCTTCAAATCATTCCTAGTCTGATCGGCTATACCATTATTGGGCTAATTTTTAACTGTGCTACCTGGTCCTTCTTCATGGAGCACAAATTTCGACAGTGAGCTAATCTTACGTCGATCTTCCTGGTCGTATCATTTCTCCTTGAATAGCAAACTTGATTTCGAGTTTGTTTCATACCCATGGTTCTGATAACTTTCGCTTCACCCTTCCTTTTGCTTGATGTCATCGATGATTGATTATATCCTTGTGAAACCCCCTCGACAAGTGTATCGTGATCATCATCAACATTTTGACCCTTTCCGGGATATCTATCGAATTCTTGATGAGAAATACCATCCTTGCCCCTCAATGATTTGTGTTATCATCGGCATCTTTATTGCCCTCCCTCCAACACAAACTTGTTCATTTTTCGTGTAGTACCTTGAGTTCCTTGCTATCCAGCTTATGTTATGTTCTACCTTGGAGTATTGCCAACTTTTACGTCAAGGAGATTATGAGAATTGCTCCACCCCTTAAAAATTCTTGAAATAGTGATACTTCTCACCATCACCATTCTTTCTTGGTTCCCGTGTTGATTCTAACCGGGATACCAACAAGTGAACGGTGCTGTTTGGATTCCCTCCTTCTAGCAACCCTATTGCTTTGAAGTTAATGGTTGACATTTCATTCTTAGACCATTGGTTATCGAATCACCATTATAACATCGGTCATGCTACCTACGCCCATGTTTCGGGGGCACCTTTCAAACAATGTTTAATTGTGAATGTTTTCCTCGAGCATAACTCATTATATCATTTGATCTGACAAATGTTATCTCCTTGTTCACATAATTGTGGGAATCCATCTTTTTGGAAATCTTGAGGATTGTCGCTGAAACCCTCAGCCACCCCTCGTTCTCTCCTTGGTTTAATGATGAACTCCTGTTTCGGAACTCTCTTCCATAGTTCGTTCCCCGAGAGTCTTACGATGTCACCTTGTTAATTTGTGTCGCACCTTTTCTTCTCAGGCATCCTGAGCCTGAGGTATCCCAACACCAATCAGATCTGAATCTCAGTCAGAGATAATGGCTGGAACATATTTGCAAGAGTTTTAACATTGGTCTTTAAATGTCCCAGTAAGGTGATGTCATGCCTAGCACCCCTGGCCGGAGGACCTATTGTTATAGTTCTCTCTTTTTAGCAAAGTTAACCATTCTTCTGTGAGGAAATTTTAAGACTTATTCTATAAGTTGTTCCTGATGAATCATTTGTATATCCAAGGTCCGACCTTGCTTGAAGACCATGTTAATGCTATCTCAAAGCATGTCAGTGGTACTCTGATTTTCAATAAAAACATTGGGAGCACAAATGCTAAATTTTCCTTATCAATTATCCAAACACCGTTGTATGGGTAATGTCATGAAATTTCTCTCCCATTCCTAAATGGTTTTCTACTTTATATCCTGACATGGATATCATGCTCTGCATGTCCTTGGGAAGGATATACCCCTGAAATATGTGTTTAAACACATTTTCCTTTCCATTGTTCTGTTTAATCTGATAATCACATTTTCCTTTTCATTGTTTGGTTTAACCTTTCTTGTGATCAATATGATCTAAGCAGTTATAGTCTACTACCTATGTAAACACCTCAGTGTACATTCATGTCGGTAAGACCCTGTTACTATTGTTGATGACATTCCGATAACCACCGATGGACGAGAACTCTACCTATTGGTCCGCCTCGTTCAAACGAGCAGGAGAATAGTTCTCTTCATCCCTCGCCCTTGGTATCGATGTTGCTGCCGACATAACTGACAGGCTACCCTCTGACATGCCTTTCTATCGTGATCGTGCAAGATGTCGGCCCCCTTTCTACTTTAAACCACATGGTGGACCCATAACCCACAGTTCCACAGGATTGAAACCTGACTCTCCTGTTCAACCCTGTTTCTAATGGTTATTCCTCACGCTTGGCTTCGTATTTAATTCACGTGCCACCTTCCTAGTGCTCTTTTCTGGTATCAGACGCCATACATATTCCATTGTTCTGAACCCCTCTCTCACTCCGTTTCAGGCATCAAACGTTTGCCTACCCGCTTGAAAATTCTCATGCCTATTATTATTTCTCACGATGCATTTTCTGAGTTCCAACTCGAGAGATACTAATATGTTCATTCATGGGTTAAGCCCGAATGAATACCCTCTTAGCATTCTATCGTTGCCGAGCTGCCCTTACCTATTCATAAGTACGATGAAGACCCCGAAGAAAGGACGACAACTTCATCATGTTGCATTGATGCATAGGAATGAAGACATTGACGCTATGGGTCGACCTCTTCGAGAAGGGAAACCAAGACCGAGAAGATTCGTTAGAATTTCATAACCAGATCTTTCTCCCTTACTCCACCTCCTAAATCTCGGGACGAGATTTCTTGAAGTGGAGGAGATTTGTAACACCCCGAGAATCATGCTATAGTAATCTCCCCCTAATGGTGGCCATGTCATCGTGATTACTATGCAAATTTCCACTGGTTCAAAAATCAAAGTCAAATTCAAATTTAAATTGCAAGTGAAATTATTATTTCTGGTAACGGTAAAACAAAAATGTTCGATGGGTCGCAAATATTAACCAAGGAATTATCATGTAGAAACGAACATCATTTGACTCACAGATAAATCCCTAGTAATATTTAAGTGGTCCAACATCACTAAAACAAACCTTTTAAATTCAAACACAAACTTAGATAGTTGTTTTTGAGCCCAAACTTTTTGTGTAGTCCAAGAATAACATCTAGTATTTATGTGCCAAGTTTCAACCCTGGCAAAATTTATTTAAGTACACAACTTATATGCAAAACATCTGAGAAAATACAAATCAGAAAAGAAAAGACTCTCTTTCACTTTAGCCCAACCGCTACTATGCACTGGCCCAGCCCAATGGGGGTCATCCATTTTCCCTGTACGAGACAGAGATCGTGGCACACATCCAACTACCATGGCCGCCGCTGGGCATGCGTGTCGGCCATCTTGCGATTCACCTGATGGATAAGACGCCATGGACCCCCTTGCGAACCCTAGCTGCCTCATCCCCCCATGCGTCACCCTCTTCCTCCCCCGCGTGAGACCGCCGCCACCGTCACCATGGTCGTCGTCTACGTGCTCACTGTCGCCCCCGCCGCCTAGGACCGCGTCAGGACCCTCGCCGTCGTCCGCCTCGTCCTCTCCGACCACCACATCGAGCTCGGCGGCACCTCACCGACGGGATCGACGCGTCTTCCTCGCCTACGGCCATCGCTGCCCGGCACCCGATCTACCTCATCGGAGCTCCATCGCCACGCCGGCCACGTCCTCCGCCTCCCCTCGTGAGCACCACTCCCATTCCCCTCGTTCGCCCTCCAATCTGTCGTTGTTTTGCCGTAGCCAAAGGTCGCCGTGGCCGCGCGCGCCCGTGGATGTGCTCCCGTGCACCCTGCTAGTCAGCCGCGTCCCCCCCCCTCCGTGTGCGCCTGCCCCATCCCGTGGCTGCCTTCTGTTGCTGACTGCTGCTTGCTGCGCGCGCCTGGCCGGCTGCTGCCTTGCCGCTACTGCCAGCACTGCTTCTGATGCTAACGCCATCGTCGCTCCTAGCGTTGCTGCTTCTTAGCTTACTGCCACTGCTAGCTTTGGCCGCCGTGGCCTCTGTGCCCGTGCGTGTGTCACAGCCATGGCCTTTGGCTAATGCACGTTGGGGCCGGCCCCTTTGTTTAGATTAGGTGCTAATCCCCTACTAAAACAAGCTCCTGTTAGACTATTTTAGTTTTGTTTTAGTTGTACCCTATGACCTGTGGACCCTGCTGATAATTAGAAGGTTAAATCTAATTGAAAATGGCCAAGCCTATGACATGCGGGACCCACTGTTACTATTCACCTGTTGACCAGTCAATTGTTGACTGGGTCAACTAGGCCCACTGCCCCCACCTGTAAGCCACTGGGACTAGTCCATAACGGGTACCCATAGCAACTTACTGTTGTAATTCAGATTAATAATAAATTCAGAAAATTATTAAAACTTTGAAAATTAATATAAAATAAACCGTAGCTCGGATGGAAAAACTTCATACATGAAAGTTACTCAGAACGACGAGACGAATCCGGATACGCAACCCGTTCGTCCGCCACGCATCCCTAGCATAGCGAACACGCAACTTTCCCTCTCCGGTTCATCTGTCCGATAACGCGAAACACCGGGAATACTTTCCCGGATGTTTTCCCCCTTCACCGGTACCACCTCATACCGCGTTTGGGCACACCTAGCATCACGCTTTGTCTTGTCATGCATCTGTTTTCTTGATATTTATTGTTTCTTCCCCCCTCCTCTCTCGCTAGACACCGAGACCGACGCTGCTGCTACCCAGTACGACTACAGAGTTGACGACCCCTCTCTCTTGCCAGAGCAATCAGGCAAGCCCCCCCTTTGATCACGAGATATCGCCTATTCTTCTCTCTACTACTTGCATTAGAGTAGTGTAGCATGTTACTGCTTTTCGTTAATCCTATTCTGCTGCATAGCCTGTCATTGTTGCTACAGTTGTTAATACCTTACCTGCAATCCTAAATGCTTAGTATAGGATGTTTGTTTATCATCAGTGGCCTTACACACTTGTCCGTCTGCCATGCTATACTACTGGGCCGTGATCACTTCGGGAGGTAATCGCGGGTACAAATACTATATACTTTCACATACTTAGGTTACAGTTCGGAGATGGGGGCTGAAGGGGCAGGTGGTTCCATCCAGGTAGTGGTGGGCCTGA